>NC_059086.1:13468343-13588686 GCF_020497125.1 Mauremys mutica
TTCCACAAGGCTTCTTTTTCCTTTGCGGGGTATTTAGTTACAGGGATATACACTGTGGATGTTTGCTATTACATTATAATGGGATACAGATAAGTGAAAACAATGCATGCAACATCCCACTAGTTTTCATGAAGTTTAAACATCAAATACACTCTCATACATTTACCAATCACTTGGATCTGTACTAATACACAAGTGAATTGGTCTGGCTTCCAACTATGGATTTATAAACATTCAGTGAGGCCTGGGGCTTTGGCATGAGCTGGTATAGTGTCATGCATCACATCTAGTGCCTTTAAACCCACAACCGCTAATGCAGTGGTGAGCAACAATGCAGCCCATCAGAGTAATCTGATTGCGGGCCGCAAGACATTTTGCTGACATCCGCAGGCACGGACCCCCGCAGCTCCCACCACTGCTCTAACGCTCCCTTCTCATGCCTCCACTCCACCTCTCATAAACATTACTGTTGTGTTCTAACCAAAGAGAGGGGGTCTGGTGAAATAAAAAGTAAATTAAAACGCTGAAAAGAGAAACTAGCTCAACCTTTATTACTAGAAATTATGGCTATATTTTGAGATGATCTTTCCTGTTTGGATCCTTCGGCCCATTCAATGCAGCTAGCTCTGGGGTTGATTACTCCCCCGAGCTCCTTTTACAATTACTGCATGTTTTGATTTTATTTTTATTTTTACAGTCACGTGCCAGATGTCCAGGCTTATTGCAAGTGAAGCACATAGTGATTCTGACTGCATGAACCACTACAATTTCCTTGCTACCTTTCTCTTTTTTTTTTCTACTTCTGTGGCCCATTTCATTACTGCCGAGTATGTCTCTCTCACTGAGATGCCTTATGCCAGGACTGGTTGGTGATCTGCAGACAGCCCTTCCTTTAGGATTTGAAGGAATACATCATGGTCTCAGGATGTTATATTCTCCAGACCTGAATAATCTCAGAATGCATTCCATTTCTTTTCAGCATAGGACATGGCAGACTCCCGCTTCTGCTGAACCACAGACTGCAGAGCCCCCCAGTTAGTGGTCTGGGCTCCTAGAACAACAGATAGTGCATTCCTGAATTCTGGTACAGTGTCTGCGTCTGGGTTTGGGATTCTTGCTGGTTCTTCAGCCTGATCCCCTCCCGCTGGGTTGGGGTTATGATCTTCAGCCCAGCGCCCTGTCTTCCATCTATTATCTAGGTTCTCCCACACATCCCTGGGGCACTTGCACTTGACCAGGATGTGAACATCTTTCCTATGGAGGCCATGTATTTTAGTCAGGCCATCCAGCTTATCCCAGAACTCAGTATTGTTATCACACTTGAGTTTGGGTAAATCAGACAGAAGTGCCTGTTTTTCCTGGGGTGAAGGGACGGTAGATTTCAGTTGTTTCTGTTCTAAGTCCCCTTACTAGTTGACCCTCCACATTAACATTTCTGAACCTCCTTAGCTGTGCTTTGATTGGAGCCATGTGCTGTGCTTGCTCCCCTGGGGCAATTAATCCTTGTGATGCTCCTTTATTATCTCTGTGGGTGCTCAAATTTGGCCTGTCATGCAAAGAAATGTATGGAGGGGGTTCTGATTCCTCCCCTTTGCTTTGTGCTGCTGAGTTTTCCCACAGATAGTTAATCAGTGGAGCAGGTGGCTGGCAAATGCCAGGAGGTGTGTCTCAGGCATGGTGATGCTTTCGCTCTGGGATCTTTTCCAATTTCCAAACAGTTACATATTTTAGAGCACAGGCTCTTATCTTTGAGCCATAAGACTGATCTGCGTGTGTGAAACATGGGAAATATGAGAAATTGATTCCAGTTCATTGCTAGGCACAGATTTCTCTGCGAATCGTTTTTTACAAGCCAATAGCATCCCCGGCTCTACATTTGGTAATTTCCTTTGGTGAACATTGCTAAACATGAGCCTGTCATTGCAGATCACTGATAGGCACGAATTTCTCCTTGAACTATCCGCCAAACTTTATTCGGATGCACTGTTAACCATTTGTCTGAGCTCCTTTCGTGAAAATAGCTACCAATGACCAATTCGCGCATAGCTCTGCGAGCGACGAATGTCTAATGGAATCGTCCTCCAACTGGAATTCTGATGCTCTGCTGGCCATTTGGAAGAGATAGGTTGTGAAAACAGGGAAACATTAGAAATTCATTGCGGATTATTGGTAGGCACGAATTTCTCCTGCTAGGATCCTAAAATTGCTATTTGGCCGCAAAGCGAGCAATTTGACCGAATTACGCTGTGAAAACAGCTATACATGAGCTAGTCTTTCCAAATCTCTCATAGGCAGTAATTACTCCTGCAACCAGTGTACAAATGATATTCGCTTCCACTGCTGGGCTTCTGGCAGAGATCCGTTCGTGACAATAGAGCAACATGAGATATTCATTCCAGATGAAAGCTAGACACTTGAAACTAGCTAATGATGAATTATTAAGCCCGCATCAGTGCTAGACAGGAATTTCCCCTAGAACCAACCTCCAAATGCTTTTCGAAAGCATTGGTGGTATTCTGGCAGAGCTCCTTTCGTGAAAATTGCTATAAAGGAGACGTTCAGTGCAGTTCACAGCTAGGCAGGACTTTATCCTTAAAGCAGCCTACAAATGCTATTCGGCTGAATTGCTGCCCAAAAGACTGATCTACGCGTGTGAAAATTGGTAAATATGAGACATTCATTCCAGTTCATTGCTAGGCACTCATTTCTATGCGACTTGTCTTTTACAAGCCAATAGCATCCCCTGCTGGACATTTGGTATAGTTTCCTTTCGTGAACATTGCTAAACATGAGTCAGTCATTGCACGTCACTGATAGGCACGAATTTCTCCTTGAACCATCCTCCAAACAGTATTCGAATGTACTGTTAGCCATTTGTCAGAGCTCTTTTCGTGAAAATAGCTAAACATGACCAATTGGCGCCTTAGCTCTGCGAGGGACGAATGTCTAATGAAATCGTCCTACAACTGTAATTCTGATACTCTGCTGCCATTTGTAAGAGATAGGTTGTGAAAACAGAGAAACATGAGATATTCAATGCGGATTATTGGTAGGCACGAATTTCTCCTGGTAAGATCCAATAATTGCTATTCGGATGCACTGATGGCAATCTGACAGATCTACGGTTTGAAAGCAGCTAAACATGAGAAGTTCATTCCACATCTTTGGTGAGCACAAATTATTGCTGTGACCGCCCTAAAATTGCCATCTGGACGCAAAGCTAGCAATCTGACCGAGATTGGCTGTGAAAACAGCTTACATGAGCAATACTTTCCAAATCTCTCGTAAGAAGTAATTTCTCCTGGAACCAGTCTATCAATGATATTTTGCTTCCACTGTTGGGCTTCTGGCAGAGATCCGTTCGTGACAATAGAGCAACATGAGATATTCATACCAGATGAAAGCTAGGCACTTGAAACTAGCTAATGATGAATTATTAAGCCCGCATCAGTGCTAGACAGGAATTTCCCTTAGAACCAACCTCCAAATCCATTTCGAAATCACTGGTGGTTTTTTGGCAGAGCTCTTTTCGTGACAATTGCTATAAAGGAGACGTTCCGTGCAGATCACTGCTACGCAGGACTTTCTCCTTGAAGTAGCCTACAAATGCTATTCGGCTGAATTGCTTTCCAAAAGACTGACCTGCGCGTGTGCAAATGGGTAAATATGAGACATTCATTCTCATATTATTGGATCATTGCTTGGCACATCTGTCTATGCGACTTGTCTTTTACAATCCTCTGATAGGCACGAATTTCTCCTTGAACTATCCTCCAAACAGTATTCAGACGCACTATTAGCCATTTGTCTGAGATCCTTTCGTGAAAATAGCTAAAAATGACCAATTCACGCCTTAGCTCTGCGAGGGACGAATGTCTAATGGAATCGTCCTCCATCTGTAATTCTGATACTCTGCTGCCATTTGTAAGAGATAGGTTGTGAAAAAAGAGAAACATGAGATATTCATTGCGGATTATTGGTAGGCAAGAATTTCTCCTGCTAGGATCCTAAAATTGCTATTCGGATGCACTGCTGGCAATTTGACAGAGCTTCGGTTTGAAAGCAGCTAAACATGAGAAGTTCACTCCACATCTTTGGGAATCACGAATTACTGCTGTTTCCACCCTAAAATTGCTATCTGGACGCAAAGATAGCAAGTTGAGCGAGATACGCTGTGAAAACAGCTATACATGAGCAAGACTTTCCAAATCTCTCGTAGGCAGTAATTTCTCCTGGAACCAGTCTATAAATGATATTCGCTTCAACTGCTGGGATTCTGGCAGAGATCCTTTCGTGACAATAGAGCAACATGAGATCTTCATTCCAGATGAAAGCTAGGCACTTGAAACTAGCTAATGATGAATTATTAAGCACATGTTTAGCAATGTTCACGAAAGGAAACTCTACCAAATGTCCAGCAGGGGATGCTATTGGTTTGTGAAAGAGGATTCTAAGAGAGCTCTGTGCCTAGCAATCAACTGGAGTGAATTACTCATAGTTATCAATTTTCACACACACAGATCAGTCTTATGGCCTGCAATGCAGCCGAATAGCATTCCTAGGCTGCTTCAATGAGAAAGTCCTTCTTAACAAAGATCTGCACTGAACGTCTCCTTTATAGCAATTCTCACGAAAGGATCTCTACCAAAAAACCACCAGTGCTTTCGAAAAGCATTTGGAGGTTGGTTCTAGGGGAAATTCCTGTCTAGCACTGATGCGGGTTTAATAATTCATCATTAGCTAGTTTCAAGTGTCTAGCTTTCATCTGGAATGAAGATCTCATGTTGCTCTATTGTCACGAACGGATCTCTGCCAGAAGCGCAGCAGTGGAAGCGAATATGATTTGTACACTGGTTGCAGGAGAAATTACTGCCTACGAGAGATTTGGAAAGACTAGCTCATGTATAGCTGTTTTCACAGCGTATCTCGGTCAAATTGCTCGCTTTGCGTCCAAATAGCAATTTTAGGATCCTAGCAGGAGAAATTCGTGCCTACCAATAATCCGCAATGAATTTCTCTTGTTTCGCTGTTTTCTCAACGTATCTCTTCCAAATGGCCAGCAGAGCATCAGAATTACAGTTGGGGGACGATTCCATTAGACATTCGTCCTTCGCAGAGCTATGCGCGAATTGGTGATATTTAGCTATTTTCACGAAAAGACCTCTGACAAATGGCTAACAGTACATTCGAATACTGTTTGGAGGATAGTTCAAGAAGAAATTCGTGCCTATCAGTGACCTGCAATGACTGACTCATTTTTAGCAATGTTCACGAAAGGAAACTATACCAAATGTCCAGCAGGGGATGCTATTAGCTTGTGAAAGAGGAGTCGCCGAGAAATCTGTGCCTAACAATGAACTGGAATGAATTTCTCATATTTAGCCATTTTCACACGCGCAGATCAGTCTTTTGGCCAACAATTCAGCCGAATAGCATTTGTAGGCTGCTTCAAAGAGAAAGTCCTGCCTAGCAGGGATCTGCACTGAACGTCTCCTTTATAGCAATTTTCTCGAAAGGAACTCTGCCAAATAGCCAACAGTGCTTTTCAAAACGATTTGGAGGTTGGTTCTAGGGGAAATTCCTGTCTAGCACTGATGTGAGCTTAATAACTCATCATTAGCTACTTTTCAGTGCCTAGGTTTCATCAGGAATGAATGATTTTCTCAGGTTTAGATGTTTTCACTAACGGATCTCTGCCAATTGGCCAGCAGTGCATCGGAATAGCATTTGTAAGTTGAGTCCAGGAGAAAGTGGTGCCTAGCAGTGATCTGCAATGAACGTCTCCTTTTTTGCAATGTTGACGAAAGGATTGTCCAGCAGAGGATGCTATTGGCTCCTGAAAGAGGATTCTAAGAGAGATCCTTGCCTAGGCTTCAACTAGAGTGAATAGTTATCAATTTTCACACACGCAGATCAGTCTTAAGACCAACAACGAAGCCGAATAGCATTTGTAGGCTGCTTCAAGGAGAAAGTCCTGCTTAGCAGTGATCTGCACTAAATTTCTTTTTTTTTTGCAATTGTCACAAAAGGAGCTCTGCCAAGAGACCACCAGTGCTTTCGAAAAGCATTTGGAGGTTGGTTCTAGGGGAAATTCCTGTCTGGCACTGATGCGGGCTTAATAATTCATCATTAGCTATTAGGAAATGCCTAGCTTTCATCTGGAATGAATATCTCATGTGGATCTATTGTCACGAACGGATCTCTGCCAGAAGCCCAGCAGTGGAAGCGAATATCATTTGTAGACTGGTTCCAGGAGAAATTACTGCCTACGAGAGATTTGGAAAGAATTGGTTATGTTTAGCTGTTTTCACAGTCTATCTCGGTCAGATTGCTAGCTTTGCGTCCAAATAGCAGTAACAGCAGTAATTCGTGCTTCCCAAAGATGTGGAATGAATTTCTCATTTGTAGCTGCTTTCAAACCGTAGATCTGTCAGATTGCCACCAGTGCATCCGAATAGCAATTATAGGATCTTACCAGGAGAAATTCGTGCCTACCAATAATCCGCAATGAATTTCTCATGTTTCCCTGTTTTCACAACCTATCTCTTCCAAATGGCCAGCAGAGCATCAGAATTACAGTTGGAGGACGATTCCATTAGACATTCGTCGCTCGCAGAGCTATGCGCGAATTGGTCATTGGTAGCTATTTTCACGAAAGGAGCTCAGACAAATGGCTAAGAGTGCATCTGAGTAATGTTTGGCGGATAGTTCAAGGAGAAATTCGTGCCTATCAGTGATCTGCAATGACAGGCTCATGTTTAGCAATGTTCACCAAACTACCAAATGTCCAGCCGGGGATGCTATTGGCTTGTGAAAAACGATTCGCAGAGAAATGTGTGCCTAGCAATGAACTGGAATCAATTTCTCATATTTCCCATGTTTCACACACGCAGATCAGTCTTATGGCTCAAAGATAAGAGCCTGTGCTCTAAAATATGTAACTGTTTGGAAATTGGAAAAGATCCCAGAGCGAAAGCATCACCATGCCTGGGACACACCTCCTGGCATTTGCCAGCCACCTGCTCCACTGATTAACTATCTGTGGGAAAACTCAGCAGCACAAAGCAAAGGGGAGGAATCAGAACCCCCTCCATACATTTCTTTGCATGACAGGCCAAATTTGAGCACCCACAGAGATAATAAAGGAGCATCACAAGGATTAATTGCCCCAGGGGAGCAAGCACAGCACATGGCTCCAATCAAAACACAGCTAAGGAGGTTCAGAAATGTTAATGTGGAGGGTCAACTAGTAAGGGGACTTAGAACAGAAACAACTGAAATCTACCGTCCCTTCACCCCAGGAAAAACAGGCACTTCTGTCTGATTTACCCAAACTCAAGTGTGATAACAATACTGAGTTCTGGGATAAGCTGGATGGCCTGACTAAAATACATGGCCTCCATAGGAAAGATGTTCACATCCTGGTCAAGTGCAAGTGCCCCAGGGATGTGTGGGAGAACCTAGATAATAGATGGAAGACAGGGCGCTGGGCTGAAGATCATAACCCCAACCCAGCGGGAGGGGATCAGGCTGGACTGCAGTCTGAGATTATTCAGGTCTGGAGAATATAACATCCTGAGACCATGATGTATTCCTTCAAATCCTAAAGGAAGAGCTGTCTTCAGATCTCCAAGCAGTCCTGGCATAAGGCATCTCAGTGAGAGAGACATACTCGGCAGTAATGAAATGGGCCACAGAAGTAGAAAAAAAAAAGAGGAAGGTAGCAAGGAAATTGTAGTGGTTCATGCAGTCAGAATCACTACATGCTTCACTTGCAATAAGCCTGGACATCTGGCACGTGACTGTAAAAATAAAATTAAAATCAAAACATGCAGTAATTGTAAAAGGAGCTCGGGGGAGTAATCACCCCCAGAGCTAGCTGCATTGAATGGGCCGAAGGATCCAAACAGGAAAGATCATCTCAAAATATAGCCATAATTTCTAGTAATAAAGGTTGAGCTAGTTTCTCTTTTCAGCGTTTTAATTTACTTTTTATTTCACCAGACCCCCTTCTCTTTGGTTAGAACACAACAGTAATGCTTATGAGAGGTGGAGTGGAGGCATGAGAAGGGAGCGTTAGAGCAGTGGTGGGAGCTGCGAGGGGGCCGTGCCTGCGAATGTCAGCAAAATGTCTTGCGGCCCGCAATCAGATTACTCTGATGGGCTGCATTGTTGCTCATCACTGCATTAGTGGCTATGGGTTTAAAGGCACTAGATGTGATGCATGACACTATACCAGCTCATGCCAAAGCCCCAGGCCTCACTGAATGTTTATAAATCCATAGTTGGAAGCCAGACCAATTCACTTGTGTATTAGTACAGATCCAAGTGATTGGTAAATGTATGAGAGTGTACTTGATGTTTAAACTTCATGAAAACTAGTGGGATGTTACATGCATTGTTTTCACTTATCTGTATCCCGTTATAATGTAATAGCAAACATCCACAGTGTATATCCCTGTAACTAAATAACCCAGCAAAGGAAAAAGAAGCCTTGTGGAATGCAAATGAAGAACTTTGACAGAAAAGTGCTAATTTTAAGGCAAGTGATCATTGTGTGTGGTGATCAGAGGGGAAAGACGCTAAGTGCATTCCTCACTCTCCGTAATCAAAGGTAGAGCCGATGTGAGTAGTGACCCTGTGAGTTTGCTTGCTGTGAGAAGAAGCTATAAGTATGGAGTTAGGGAAAGTTCCTTCATCTCTGAGCTGTTTATATTCTAAAAGGTGGAATAACCAGAGTTAATCTGAGTAGAACCTGAGATCTTTTTGGGAAACTGGCTGGTTATTACATCTCTGCCCATTTGAAATTTTAGACTGTAATTCACCTGTTATTATATTTTACCTGCTTTAACCTCTCAATAACTCATTTCAATTTCTTTGCTAATAAAACTTTAGTTAGTTTATTATAGAATTGGCTGTCGGCATTGTCTTTGGTGTAAGATCTAGGATACCATTTGATCTGGGTGAGTGACTGGCCTCTTGGGAGTGGGAGTAACCTAAAATATTTGTGATTTTTGGATTAAGTGACTGTTTTATCACAAAGTCCAGTTTGTCTGGGTGGCAAGATAGGCTGGAGAGTCCAAGGGGACTGTCTGTGACTCCATGGCATGACTGGTATAGTAATCCAGGAGTTCACATTTGTTATTGGTTTGGTGAAATCTAATTATAGAACACACCACCAGCGTCGGGTGTCTGCCCTGTTTTCTGGCAGTCTGCCCTGAGGTAGCATTCACAGTCGTGAGCCACTCCAGACAGCATGACACTATACAATAATTTATTATAAGAGAAAGAAAATTAATACCTTCTTGCTGCTTCAGTGTGATGATAAATAAAATGAAAAAAATTAACTGTTTTTCAGATAGCTCTGATTATCAGATAACTCTGTGTACGTGTGTGTGTGTGTGTGTGTGTGTGTGGATGTGTTCAGTGATTGTTAATGTCTTTTGTGTATGTTGCTAAATGTGCCAAATAAGTTATTAATGCAAAATATTTACTGCTAAATCTTAAGAATAAAATTTTGTTTGTAGCTATTGTCTCTCAAATACTAAAATGTAAGTTTCCCAACTACTCCATTGCTGTTTTTATTTTACTTAGTACATATAACTTTAATTAATCCACATTACCAAAAAGTGCATAGTTTGAGGAAAGAGGAATAAAAAGGTAGCTTAAACTAGGCCTGCATTTTCTCTCACGAATGGGCCTATTAATGAATTTTCACAATTAGATTTCCTTTGAGTGTAGTGCTGTGTGTGCTTTATATGAAACAATGTTGAAAAACAAGTGTGTGTGAGAAAAACACATCTATAAAACATTCAAAGTAGTTGTATATTAAATGTTTAAAGGGGTTATCTATAAAGAGTGAACAATTGGCTTGAACATACTTATTTGGGGTTGGGAGTGATGGGTGCGTGCTGCATGTTTCCCTACTTTTTTTTAAATGTATCTTTTTGTCAAAAACTTAACGAAAATCAAGACGCCCCCTAATACCTCTTAAGCCAATAGGTGCTAATTTCCAATAAATATAAAAGCTTAGGAAGAAATACATTATTTGAGTATATGGAATAAGGGAAATTGGAATAAAATTTAGGCATGTAATTCTATTAGGGCCAGTCCACCAGTTTTTAAAGACAAATGCTAAAAGAATAGTGGCTAAAGAGAACATTTTATTCCTGGTTCAAATTAAGAAACAAATAAGGTTAACTGCTGAATGTATGTAGGTATTGTAAAAAAATTGATAAAGACACCTACATACAAGCTCACTGGAATTGGTATTTTATCTTTAATTTACAATGTAACATGCTCTGCTGCATAATTCCGTCAAAATCCATGGGGTTCGAAAATCCTTCTGACTGGTTTAGGAAAATGTGATGCAATGTGTGATTCCACAAAAAGTCATGTGGTTAAAGAATCCCTTCTGATTGGCTCACCAGTGATGGGTGGTTTGCTGCAAGATTCCAGAGCAGGGGGGGGGTGCTGCCAGGGCCAGCTCTAGGCACCAGCAAACCAAGCACGTGCTTGGGACGGCACATTTTCAGAGGTGGCATTCTGGCCATCTTTTTTTTTTCTTGCTTTGGGCGGCAAAAGCCTAGAGCCGGCCCTGGCAGCAGCAGTGCATGGTGCGCAGGGGGCACCCTGGGGCCGCTGCAGTTCGCGCTGCGAGGGAGCAGTGCCCGCAACTTGTGGCTGGGCCAGGCAGGCTCCGAGCGGGGGACACTCAGGCTGGGGGCCGCCCCGTGCAGCACAGGGACTGGGCGAAGCAGCCTGCGGACAGGACGGTCAGAAGCAGCAGAAGCAGTGGGGCCATATAGGGTGGGGTGCTGCCGTGTGGGCCCTCGTCCTGCTCTCCAGGGTTCCTCTCCCTCTGGGGCTACCCTGCCCCGGCTCCTCAGCCCCCTGCCGGGGCAGTCCCTTGGCTCTGCCTTCCCAAGTCCCGTTCGGATCTGGAGGCAGGAGCCCTGGCTGGAGGGACCCTGGGCTGAGGCATGGCCCGGGAGCCCCAATGCTTACCCGACCCTGCCAGTGCCGGATTGGCTGGAGGTGAGGGGGGAGTGGGTGCAGTCAGCACTGGTTGGGGGAGCCCAGGGCTGGGCGGGGGGAAAGCCCAGGGCTGGGGCAGCAGAGGGTGCAGATGGGGGAGGGCACTGGTGTGGGGGGGTGAGAGCCCAAGGCTGGGGTGGAGGGCAGCCAAAATTTTTTTTGCTTGGAGTAGCAAAAAGCCTAGAGACAGCCCTGCCCCCGATCACCATGAGTTTTCAAAGATAATGGCCAAAGGCTCTGCAATCACATCCACCAACTCCTTTAGCACCCTTGGCCTGCTAAACTCAGGGTTGTGAGTTCAATCCTTGACGGGGCCTTTTGGCGATCTGGGGCAAAAATCTGCCTGGGGATTGGTCCTCCTTTGAGGAGGGGTTTGGACTAGATGACCTTCTGAGGTCTCTTCCAACCCTGATATTCTATGATTGAAGTTCCCCCATGAGAACCAGGGCCTGTGATCTAGTAACTTCAATTAGCTGCCAGAAGAAAGTCTTGTCCCTTTGGTCTGGTGGTCTATAGCAGACTCCCACCATGACATCACCCTTGTTGCTCATTCTTCTAAACTTAATCCAGAGACTCTCAGGTTTTTCTGCACTTTCATACTGGAGCTCTGAGCAGTCATACTGCTCTCTTACATACAATGCAACTCCCCCACCTTTTCTGCCCTGCCTGTCCTTCCTGAACAGTTTATATCCATCCATGTCAGTACTCCAGTCATGTGAGTTATCCCACCAAGTCTCTGTTATTCCAATCACATCATACTTCCTTGACTGTGCCAGGACTTCCAGTTCTCCCTGCTTGTTTCCCATGCTTCTTGCATTTGTGTATAGGCACTTAAGATAACTCACTGATTGTCCCGCTTTCTCAGTATGAGGCAGGAGTCCTCCCCTCTTGCACTCTCCTGCTCGTGCTTCCTCCTGGTATCCCACTTCCCCACTTACCTCAGGGCTTTGGTCTCCTTCCCCCAGTGAACCTAGTTTAAAGCCCTCCTCACTAGGTTAGCCAGCCTGCTTGTGAAGATGCTCTTCCCTCTCTTCGTTAGGTGCAGCCCATCTCTGCCTAGCAATCCTTCTTCTTGGAACACCACCCCATGGTCCTCTTCACATGGGGTAGAGGTGGACCGGGTGATAAACTCATATACTGGCCAGATTTGATCAAAGTAGGACAGTACTGCTCTGGTGTCCTAGGCTCAGATGCTGGTGGTTAGAGAGCCTGCATGAGACTGTACCTGGATGTGACCCTACTTGCTTGCATGCTGGTGAAAGTTCAAGTCTGAAGGGCTTTGCAACTTGTCATAGCAGCACACTGTGAGAGGGAGCCCAGGCTGGTGGGTCAGAGGGCTCAGTGGTACCGCAGTTCCAGGTGGCACCCCGGGGGGAACCCATCACAAATATACTTTTGCAAATTATTATTTTTAAGCTTTTCAATTCAGCCTAATCAAAATGGGGTTTTGCTGGAAACTGACAGAAAGCATTTAGAAGAAGATAATACCAAGCTCTTATATCAGGCATTTCAACAGTAGATCTCAAAATATTTTACAAAGGAGGGCTGTATCTGTGATGCTGTGTATCTCAGAGGAACACCCTGCCACCCCCATGTTCATCCTTATAATATGATTGTGTGGTATCCAATGCAAAGTTTGTCATGTCGGGTGTCTTCAGAAGGCATAACATGATGCACTGAGCATGTTTGTTATACTGATGTTATAGTAGCAGGCATAACTGGACTCTGCAAGATGGAGGTTCCTAGGATTGTGTCTGGGACTGGAGTTATTGGCTAGTGTCATTCGGTTGCACAATCCAAGGAGCAGCTTACATGCTTGAGGCTGTGCAGGAATAACCCGGGAGTGGGGGTTCTCACAGCAGAGCAGGGTAAGGCTGGCTCCCAGAGTCGAGGATTGGAGTGACCTAGCAGATCACCAGTCCAGATAACACCATGGGAATGTCACAGTGGCACAGTGCTCAGGGTGTATGTACAGCTTGTTATTCCAAGTGGAGTTCACACTTTAAGCACTGATATTTATGATTTTAAGTGAGTCTTAAGTGCAGTGGCTAAGAACAGTCAAGAGGACATCATCCTTTTGTTATTTTCTCTTTGTTTATTTTGGGAAAGGGAAGTAGGAACAGAAAAGCAGGAAAATGAGTAAAAGCAGTGAAGTGATTGTGAAGTTGGAGCTTTTTAGGCTGCAGTTTGCAGAAAAGGAGAAGGAGCACCAGAGATTATTGCAAGTGAAAAAACTGGAGATAAAAGAAAAAGAGAGAGAGCGAGCGAGAAGAAACAGAAAAAGAGAGAGAGAGAAAGCACCACCTGGACCTGATAGAGAAGCAGAATGAGAGGTCCCCACCACAACGACTCCCATCACGCCAAAAATCCACAAGTGGGAACACACATGTCCAGGGCCAGCTCTGGCTTTTTTGCCGCCCCAAGCAAAAAAAAAAAAAAAAAAAGGGCGGGGCGGGGGATGCGCCGGAGCAGCAAAGCAGGGAAAAAAACAAACAACACAGCACGGCCAGAGCGGCAAACCGGGGTGGGGGGAACAAAAAAACAGCGTGTCTGGAACGGCAAAGTGGGGGGGGTCAAAAATGCAGCAAAGCCGGAGCAGCAAAGCAGGGGAAAAAAACAACAACAACAAAAAAACACGGTGCGGCCGGAGCGGTAAAGCAGGGTGGGGGGGGACAAAAAAATGGCGCGGCTGGAACGGCAAAGCAGGGGGAAAAAAAGAAACCTGCAGCACAGCCGGAGCGGTAAAGCAGGGGGGGGGGGACCAAAAAACACTGCACGGCTGGAGCAGCAAAGCAGGTGAAAAAAACAACAACCTGCGGAGTGGCTGGAGCGGCAAAGCGAGGTGTGGGGGGGGGAACGGCACGGCCGGCAAAGCAGGGGAGAAAACAAAACAAAACAAAACCCTACAGGGCGGCCAGAGCCAGGGGACTCCCTGTGCTGCAGTGCGCGCCTGGTCTAATGGGGAGGGAGCGGGGGGCAGAGAGAGAAGGGGGCGGCCAGGGCTTCAGCGGGGTGCTCACCCCGCGGCCCTGATCGCCACGCCGCCTGCTGGGAGGGCTTCGCGCTGCTCCGGTCGGTGGGGAGGGAAGGACGCGGGCTGCCCTGCCGAGTTTGCTGCAGGGCGCTCCCCTCCTCCGCACTGCCGCCCCCTACAGGAGAGAGAGAGAGAGATGGAAAATGAGTGACATGGCCCAATTTCATCATTGTATTGACACGGAGCCCCATCCCCATCTCCACCAGCCCCACTGACTGCCCCTGGGAGGGGTGTGGCCAAGTCTGATGACTTAAGGATCAGTCTCATGGCATTTGATGTTCTACATAAAGCCCCCAGTCTGAGGGTCGGGGGTTCAGTTAGAATCTCGGCTTTCATTAAAAAAAAAAGGTAATATTATAACCATCATGTTTGGGGAGAAAGGCCTGAAAATGTGACCCAAGGCCCACAAAGCTATGAGTTTGTGAAACTATTTGTTAGCCTCCTCCAGAGAGTGCAGCCATGTGGAGGCAAGAGAACATCATGTCAGTATTTGGCTTTGGTATATGGTTTTGAGCTGATATTTGGCAGGAATTCTAGATTGATGTCCAGTTTTTAAATACTTTTTATATGCCATGCATTGACCTAAATTGGTACTCTTGGGATTCCGATTATAGAAGCAATGATGTATTCAAATGTGGGATATATCTGTGATTGGATCTTTCTGCTGGAAGAATATATCAAAAGGGGGGGGGAATCACTAAAACACCCATTTTTCAACAGCATACCATAAACTTTCCAGAAGTACAAATTGTACAATCTATATACCAAACAGTTCATCACTGACTAAAGATTTTAACCCAAGTTTTGTTTCATTAAAACTCATTCAAAACACACAATATTCACCATTCTTTCCACTGTCAAAGCATGAATGTCTTTAACACAACGCTCACTATGGTATAACTACTGCTGCACCCCAATCCAGACAGATTCCAGCCTCTAGTTATGTTTTGCTTTTATGCCCAATGGTGTAAGTTCTGTGCACTGACAAGACATAAGACTTCCCACTGTATAGGGTGGGAACAAGGAATTTGGTGCTAACACCCAGTGCTTGGTGGGTTCCTGGGTTCCATTCCCAGCTGTTCCACTGACTCTGTGTGAGCTTTGGTAAGTCCCCTCCTGCCCCTCTAAAGCCAGGGCAAATAATATTTCTGTGCTTCATAAAGGCGTTAACAACCAGCACAAATCTAAACTCAGACATGGAAATGAAAACAAACCAGTGTGTGCACAGGCCCAATGTCTGACTCTACAATAACAAAGCAGCATGGGCAGCACCCAAAAGACAACCATAAACTAAACAAGTCATGTACAGAAGAAATAACATTATTGCAAGACCAAAAAAATTAAAACAGTACTGACACCCAGAATTGGACACAGTCCAGTTTCAACGAGAGGGTGGGACAACAACCTCACATACCACACTCTTGTTAATACTTCCCAGAATGACAGTAGCATTTTTTGTGACTGCGTCACATTGTTGACTCGCATTCAATTTGTGATCCACTGTGATGCTCTTGGTACAACAGATTGGAAATCCAGCACTTTAACCGCTTGGTCACTTTATCAGCCAAAAGGGCCCCTTTCCACCAGCTGTGCTTGGTCAGCCAACGCCAGG
Organism: Mauremys mutica; assembly: GCF_020497125.1. Classification (NCBI taxonomy): domain Eukaryota; kingdom Metazoa; phylum Chordata; order Testudines; family Geoemydidae; genus Mauremys; species Mauremys mutica. The sequence continues at coordinate 13,484,027 of NC_059086.1, forward strand.
CACCCAGGCCAGGCACCCAAGACAGGGTAGAGCAGACATAGCAGAGGAGGTCTGCAAAGAGACCAGTGGTGTAGCGGTTTCGTGCTTAATTCTCATTATTTTAAACTGGGTTTGAGTCCTACCTGGTGTAGGAAGTGCTGTGGCACCCAATTTGTGGGTCTTCTTTTGGTGACCGTATGGCTTTGTTGGGTGAAGGGGTGCAGAAGAATGACCAAGCAGCTGCCTCCACAAAAAGAAGTGACAGCCCACAACCAACAGGGACAGCAGCACATAATAGATTAGTAGTCTAGAGCCTTAACCACTCAGCGATCTTGCATGATCTGGCTATGGGCTTGGTATGCCTGCAGCCCAGCCCTATGTTTCCTTCTATACAGTCACTTGGGTGCCTGGTCTCAGCTGACAAAATGACAACTCATGGGAAAGATACTCCAGTAGATAAGATGGTGGCTGAGGAGCTAATGGTTGATCCTTTGTATTAGACATGGGTGAGTTTGAATCCCACCTCTGTTGCTAGCCAGCCTTTCCTTTGGCAGTGGTGGCCACTGGCTCTTTCCTCTTCAGGCCTTCGCTACCCCAGCATCCCTTACCAGAAAAATAAAAATTGTTGTACCCGTGTAGGTCTCAGGATAGCAGAGTCGTGTAGCTGAAAAGTGTCTCTCTCACCAGCAGAAGTTGGTCCAACAGAAGGTTTGACCTCACCCATGTTGTCTGTTTGATAAAAAACAGACACACCCAACAAACCTGGTCCCCCCAGTCCCTGGGCCAGCTGGACTCCAGATCGGCTCACAAAGGTGAGAAGTTTGCCTGGTGTCTCTCCAGTGCTGGCACCTCAGCAGGCAGAGCCCGTCTCTTCCCCACGCTCGCTCGGGCGTCTGGCCACGGCTGAGCAATGCCAGTGTAACTCCCGTGTTTGCATTTCAGGGCGCAGTGACGTCACTGGGGAGCAAACAGTCAGGGGCTACGTGGCCCTTTGCTCTGTGGGCTGGAGACTTGCTGGAGCCTGGTGGGGCCCTGCTGGGACGGGCCAAACCCGCTAGCCCTGGGTGCGGCGAGCTTGGGGGATGGGCCGGAGCCACCTGCAGCGACTTGGGAACTGCCTGTGGGGGGAGGGGCCTGGCGAGCAGAGTCAGTGACGGGACCGTCAAGGGGGGGAACAGCCAACTGCCACCTGGGGCGGATGGGGGAGCCCAACTGTCACCTGGGGGAGGATCTCAATAGCTGGGGGAGGGGTCAGGAAAAGCCCTCAGATAAGCGGAGGTCAGTGGGATGGAGGGAGGGGATGGGGGTTGGGCAGAAGGAAGGGAAGGTAGAAATGAGGAGGGGGAGGAGAAGGGAAGGGGTGGAAATGGCAGGAGGAGAACAGGGGATGGAAACAGGATGAGGGGATGGGAGATTAGCAAGAGAAAAGCAGTGTATGTGGTGGGGGGAGCCCAGACAGGGCCTGGGGGAGCCGCCTTTTTTTGTCTCTGAGGACCCAGGGGTCTCCCATGAATGTAAGAGCATAATAAGTGTAGCGCCCTCTCTCCACCTGGTTACCTTCTGTAATGCCAATCTGCTTACAGGTTTTGATGGACAGGTCTGGGTTCTTCTGGATCCTGCCATTCACTCAGCAGGGTGTATCTTCTTTATTTTTTCCTATGAATTTATTTGGCGGTGCCTCCACCCCCCTCGCTCCTTCCCTCCAATCACAGGGTAACCCTACTTACTTACCAGATACACCTGTACCCCGATATAACGCTGTCCTCAGGAGCCAAAAAATCTTACCACATTATAGGTGAAACGGCATTATATCGAACTTGCTTTGATCCACCAGAGTGCACAGCCCCGCCCCTCCAGAGCACTGTTTTACCGTGTTATATCCAAATTCATGTTATATTGGGTCACGTTATATCGTGGTAGAGGTTTAGTTGGAGACTTCCAAGAAATAACACAAATACATACAATATATTCAACACAATAATTATATTAAACAGGAGACAAATATACATAACAGGGTAAAACACTATTTTAGGGTCACCAGTGCCCATGCTGATAATACCCATGACTTTCCCCAGTCACGGGACCTGATGTAGCAAATGTATGATTAGTGTCCCATTGGGTTGCATGCTTTGTTGGGGCCCTTGATGAACTATGAACACACAATTCTTTTCTGCATTGTGTCTGACAAAGTGGGTATTCACCCACAAAAGCCTATGCTCCAATACATCTGTTAGTGTATAAGGTGCCACAGGACTCTTTGTTGCTTTTTACAGATCAAGACCAACACAGCAACCTTTCTGATATTTTCTGCAGTGGTTTAGCAGTGTGGCTGACTGGGTTCATTACACCCCAATGGACTCACAAGTGGGAGAAGGTGGTAAATCCCTCCACAGGTTTAATATGCAGCAGGTTATAAAATCACCAAACCCTCATTCCCTGGCTTGAGGACACAGTTCAGGGAGTAGGGTGTCCCCAAAACAAATTCTCTGATTGACTGACTGACTGACTGACTAAAAGATGACTCGGTCACTGCAGAGGGGCTGATCTCTGCTGGCAGGGATCCTCTTCAGGCAAGAGTCAGGCTGCTTTGGTCCCAGGATTTCCCCTCACCAAACTGGGCTGCAGGGCTCAAGGTGCAGGTTACACAACTATACTAACATCCAAACTGTTGTCTCCCAGCCCAGCATCCAGACACACACAGGCAGCAGCTCTGAACTAGCAGCCAGAACAGAGCTGACCATGTGGTGACTGGTCTCACCTTGGGAGCTGGGGGGTGAACTCAGCCTGGCTGGGGAAGTTTCCCAGCAAAACTCTACAAACTGGTGTAACCCCTCTGCCCCTCTGAGTTGGCAGCAACAACGGCCGGGTTCAGTATCCAGGGGTTTTGTTTCAATAACACAGTGCAAAACCGGCTTGAGCCCCCACCCAGTGACCTGGGACAATTACATACCACCCCCCGGGTGCCTCTAGGAGACAATACTTCCCCTCTCGCAAGCATGGAGTCTGGGTGTAGCAAAACCCTTTTAATAAAGGAGGGAAACAATGTGGCATTATGCTGGGGAAACACCACAACAGGATTCATAACACAAACCATGAGCAAAAGACCCACCCCATAGTTAGTTTGGCAGTATCTTTTTCCTCTCAGGATCTTAAGTCCAACCACCCAAAAGATCACCCCAAAGTCCCAAAAGTCTCTTGAGTCCAGCAACCTAAAAATCATCCAAAAGTCCAGCAACCCAAAAGTCTCTGTCCCTGGTCAGTGCAGTCCCAGAGTTCAAAAGTTTATCTGCAGAGTTTTACACCCCCAGCCTGGGTGGAAATGGGGGGATGAGGAGGTGCACGGGGTGTTAAGGGGCACCTTATGTGGTCTGAGGCTGACTGCCCCACCTCTCCATGAGGTTCTGCTGCAGCTTTCACCACAAACTGCTCTGCTCTATCAGCCACTCCAGTTCACCAGCTGCCCATGAGCCGCTCCAGCTGCCCCCGCAAACTGCTCAGCTCCGTGCCACTCATTGTTCTGTGGGTATCTCACAAACTGCTCTGCTCTGCTCTGCCAGCCACTTAGCAATAGATCTTCAGGCTCCCCCACTAGTTAACACAACACTCAGGGAGCTCAGCTTAGCTCAGCAGTTTTAGCTCTTTAATGATTTCAGCACTTAGTGATGTCTGCTTGTAGTAGAGAAGCCCCAGTGCTGGTACACCACTGTCCCAAAGTGAATCCAGCTCAGCACTCTGTAACTAGACTCTTAAGGGACTCAAAATTATCTCTGCTATTCAACAGTGGAGAGAAGAAGTAGCCATGCCTCAAAAAAACCCACACCCTCAGTTACACATACCTTCCCCCAACCTCTCTCAATTCACTGGCTTTTGGAACCCATGTCCCTTGTCTAGTGAGTGCTACTCAGTTGATGGTGAGTCCCTCTGTCATAAAACAGTTCCACTGACCTTGATTCACATAATCAGGGTAACAACACTTTATTCTTCCTGCCCCAATAACAGAGAAACTGGGGATCCCACAGCAGCCAAAGTGACCATTTAGGGCTGCTGTGGGTTCATGCTAAGCGGGGTGGGTGTGCCTATGCAAACAAGACCAGCCCCTGAAGTTCTTTCCCACACTTGCCACAATTCACTATCAGATGTCAGGGTAGAGCTCATCCTGACTCTGCTTACACTGGGAATCATCAGCGGAGAAAGACAAGCCAAGCTGAGGGATCTTGCTTTCAGGTCCCTTGTGACGGTGCTGCCCGTGGGAGCCAGCTGAGGTCACTCAATTAGGGTGAACTGCAAACCAAACAGGGCAGACAAACCCCAAATGCTGGTGGTTATTCCAATACTTAGATTTACCAACCAGCACAAAACAGCTTCTACAGTACCTTACTGGTCACTTAGAAGTTCAAACCATGCAGTTCCCTTAAAGTGCCCAGCCTCAGGCCTCCGTCCAGACACACCTGTCAGATATGATGATGATTCCTAAGAATCTTACTTCATCATATAAAAGAAAAGGTTCTTCCAATCCCAAAGGATCAGCCACATACCCAGGTCCAATTATAACTTAAATCTTACCCAAAGTATACGCTATAGTCAATTCTTATTAACTAAGCTAAAATTTATTAAAAAAGAAAAGAGAGAGAGTGTTGGTTAAAAGATTAATCTACAGACAGTCTTGAATTCAATTCTTGAGGTTCAGATACACAGTAGAGATGAGCTTGTAGTTGCCAAAAGTCCTTTTAGAAACAGTCCATAGGTTCTAGTCCAATGTCCATATTCAGGGTGGCTCCAGTCAATGACTGGGGATCTCAATCCTTATGGCTTAAGGTTTCCCCCTCTTGAAACCCAAAGCAGATCTGAGATGAAGAAGGATCGTGTCCCAGGCTTCTTATACATTTCCAGCAGCCTTTCGGCCTGAGAAAACAATAGGCTCAACTCCTTCTCCCAAACATCCTGGCAATTAGCACAGAGTAATTTACCCATTAAACAGTTCAGATACAGGTTAGCACAACCTTCAAAGAGACACAGAGACAATAATACTATTTTACTCAAGTATCATTATAAATGTTAATATTCCTTTTTTTTTGATCTTTGAATTAAAACTATAGCAATAGACAAGACTTGTTTGCTGTCATCACAAGACCTGAGCAAACATCTCCCCTACTACCTCTAACAATGCAGACTTGCATTTCAAAGCTCTAGTCATTTACATATCTTCCTAACCAGTCCTTAAGGTTCACCCATGGGTCAGGTCAGTCTATGAGTTAATTAACTCTTTCTGGCCCTGTCACCTTTCAATGAGATATTATATCACACTCATAACGTCACACCCCCAACGCAAAATTGATGCAGGAAGGGATGACACAAACATCACTGACTGCATCCCAAAAGCTCCCCATCCTGGGTTTTGTTTTATTACAGCTTGTATTGGGTTAGAAGCCATGTCACTGTATAACAGAAATGGTTTACCCAACTCATGTTCAATAACATGATTGAATCTTTTTATGAACTTAAGGTAAAACTTGGTTAGAACAATAGTGGATTGGATCTGCTCTTGCAGCAGGGTTCCTGTATGTTTCATGTGATCTTGCCAAGAGCTAAAGAAACTAGCTATTTTATTTATACAAGCTTTGGCAAATGCCTGGAACCCAATTAACATTAAACCAATGTAGATATTAATGTTGTTCATTGTACAGGAATCTTGGCATTTAGCCATGCAAGCAATATGGTAGTGTGCCTTAGTTTCCCTTTTAACACAGCACATTAGGTTTGGAATGTCTTTTCTCCTATGAAAAGTTCCAAGACTGTTTATAGGCACTAACAGTGAAACATTAGTATAACAAGGCCTTTTAACATAAAGTGGGTTCTTATGCATTACTTTTAACATGTTCAAGGGATTTACCATAAGATTAGGCACATTGTACATTTTTACATTTCTTGGTAATAGCAACACATTAGTTACAAACATTACCATCAGCAATAACAACAAATTTATTGCAGGTGTCCATCTACCATTATGTTTGCTATGCCACACCTTTGGCTTAATACCATTGGGATTTGGGCCTTTTAGGGTTACCCTGTGGCTTTCCTTTGCAAAATTAAGTTTCTTCTTTTCTCCTTGTCCTGAAGGATTAAACCCTGATTTCTTTTGTTTAACAGAATTCACTGCCTGATGGGGTGGGCCCTCTGTGCTAACAGCTATTAGCAAGTCTTTCTTCTCCCTGCCAGCCAAGTAATTCGCATCAACACAGACACTAGCTTTTAACTTCTTAGCTGCTATGGATTTCACGGCTGGACTTTGTCTAACAGAGATACCACACAATTCCAAATAGTTTGAGGGTGAGAGTTCACTTGCTTTCCCCTGCATCCTCAAGCATTCAGCCATAAAACTGTTTTGCTTTGAAACACCAGTAACCAAATTTCTTTTTAAATCCTGAAGCACAGACTGGTTACTTACAGAATCAGCATGGAGACAGTCCTGTCCCAACACCATGGTCTTTTCAACAGGCTGGCCACACACAGCCACCTGGTTATATGGCTGCTCAACTTTCTTAACAGCTTCTACTTCATCTGAGACCTTCTCTAAGCTACCCACACTGGATCTCTCAAAAGGAAAGTCAGTGGATCCATTCACAACAGAAAATTTCTGGCTGTTAGGAAATGAAACTTTTTTGATTAAATTACCTTCACACCCTTCAGTCGCAGTAAACTGCTTGCACAGGCTACCATGAGGATTCCTTTCCCTAGGAGCTTCTCTAAGCAGCAATTCACCCCTCTCAGAAATTCTGCCCTTCCCCTCTCTTCACCTAGGGCTTGCTCTAAAGGAACACTTCCCTGAGCAACCACAGATGCTTTCTGGGTCTGAATTAAATTCAGAATCTACTTAGGACATACTGGGGGATTTCTACACAATCCCCTTTTAGGCACACCTACAGACTTTCTAGATAACAGGTTAGAAGCAGTCTCCTTCCCTTGGCCATGAACAAGTTCAGGAATCTTTTCCTTCTTGCTATAAGTTGTTAAACTGTTAGTAGGTAACACCATTAAATCACCTTTATGCTCTCCTTGTGCCCTGGCTAGGGTATTACCCTGATCAGACAGAGCTGCTACACCCTTTTCCAACCACACATCAGCAACTGGCAAACTACAAGCACCAGAATTGTCTGTTCTCTGGGATTTTGCTAAGACACTAACTGGATGCAACCTAGTTACAGTGCCATTCTCCCCAGCAGACACAAACTCAGGACCATTCCCTTCCTGGGCTTTAGCTGTATCTACAACCGACTCCGAGACAACTGAATCACCCTCAACCATCACAGGCTGGAAGGCCCCTTCTGTCTGCTTCACAGACACAGAAGAGCTGGAGACATATTCTCCTCCACCAGACACACAGCTTGGGATCTCATTTCCCTTGTTCCAGCACACAGGGCTGTTCACAGACAACTGCTTGGAGATTGGGGTAACTTCCTCCATAGGCAAGTCAATACCCCTGACAGACACAGGCACATTCCCTTCACTGTCACATTTCTCCACACAGGACACAGGTAAGGGATAGGGACACTCATCTTCCACTATCCCTCCCTTCCCAAACTGCTGACTGGACAAAGCCATCAGCTCACAAGGCTGCCTAGGCTTATCCAGACTTTCCCTGCCAGGCACATTGCCACTCCCAACAGATAAACTGCTGCTCTTTTCACTACACTGAGCTACTTCCAGCAAATCACAGTTACCCATTTTAGGTTCACTTTTACAAGCTGCACTAGCCACCAATTCATCACCCATCACAGATCTACCCTTTCCTTCCTCAGTTAGGGCTTTCACCTGACCCTCTACTTTAATCTGCTTCTGAGAAATATTCTCCTCACCAATGAGATTTTTCTGCTTCTGATCTAATTCCAGATTCACTTCTGAGACATTAGACAGACATTCAGAAACTTCATTTACAGACAAACAGCTATTTCCCACCAGGTTAGAATCCCCCTCTGCATCGCCATAGCAAAACTGGTTAAACACAGAAAACTGCCCAGAGTAATACCACATATCCACACAGTTATAAACTGGATTTTCAAGAGGATACAGTTTCTGCTGTTCTTCCCTTGCTTTTTTGACTTGGAGCTGGAGTCTAGCAGTTTCTTGTTGCATCTTCTGGGTCTCCTGTTTCAGCTCCTGTTGCCTCTGTAGAGCTTTCTCCTCAGCAGCCAGTAATTCCAGACGCCCCTTACGAGCTTTTTCTTCTCTCTCATCAGCCTCCTTCTTTCTTTTAGCAGCTTCTTTCTCTCTTTCAGCAGCTTCTTTCTCTCTTTCAGCAGCTTCTCTTTCGAATTCAGCTATTTTTTGCCTTTCCAGCAATCGAAGATCTGCTAGTTTCTGTTCATGCTCCAGTTGCAGTTTATTTGCTGCCTTATTTATTCTAATTGTTTCTGCATTTTCTGTAGCATCAGGTAAGGGCCGTGCTCCTGCCTCCTGATCACTGGCCGTTAACAGATCTCTCATTTCTTGATTTGTAGCTTTCTTTCTAAAGCTTATCCCCTTTCCTGAACACAAATCTTCCAGGGCTTTTTTGTCAAGACCCTCATATGCTCTTTGCTCATCCATTGCAACTGCTCCTTAACCAACCAAACTCTCAATACCAAAATTCCAATTTGGATAGCGTGGGGTTCTGACCCAAAGCTTAATTGACCTGGTTCTGTGGATCCTAGCACGACTACGCCACTGTGACGGTGCTGCCCGTGGGAGCCAGCTGAGGTCACTCAATTAGGGTGAACTGCAAACCAAACAGGGCAGACAAACCCCAAATGCTGGTGGTTATTCCAATACTTAGATTTACCAACCAGCACAAAACAGCTTCTACAGTACCTTACTGGTCACTTAGAAGTTCAAACCATGCAGTTCCCTTAAAGTGCCCAGCCTCAGGCCTCCGTCCAGACACACCTGTCAGATATGATGATGATTCCTAAGAATCTTACTTCATCATATAAAAGAAAAGGTTCTTCCAATCCCAAAGGATCAGCCACATACCCAGGTCCAATTATAACTTAAATCTTACCCAAAGTATACGCTATAGTCAATTCTTATTAACTAAGCTAAAATTTATTAAAAAAGAAAAGAGAGAGTGTTGGTTAAAAGATTAATCTACAGACAGTCTTGAATTCAATTCTTGAGGTTCAGATACACAGTAGAGATGAGCTTGTAGTTGCCAAAAGTCCTTTTAGAAACAGTCCATAGGTTCTAGTCCAATGTCCATATTCAGGGTGGCTCCAGTCAATGACTGGGGATCTCAATCCTTATGGCTTAAGGTTTCCCCCTCTTGAAACCCAAAGCAGATCTGAGATGAAGAAGGATCGTGTCCCAGGCTTCTTATACATTTCCAGCAGCCTTTCGGCCTGAGAAAACAATAGGCTCAACTCCTTCTCCCAAACATCCTGGCAATTAGCACAGAGTAATTTACCCATTAAACAGTTCAGATACAGGTTAGCACAACCTTCAAAGAGACACAGAGACAATAATACTATTTTACTCAAGTATCATTATAAATGTTAATATTCCTTTTTTTTTGATCTTTGAATTAAAACTATAGCAATAGACAAGACTTGTTTGCTGTCATCACAAGACCTGAGCAAACATCTCCCCTACTACCTCTAACAATGCAGACTTGCATTTCAAAGCTCTAGTCATTTACATATCTTCCTAACCAGTCCTTAAGGTTCACCCATGGGTCAGGTCAGTCTATGAGTTAATTAACTCTTTCTGGCCCTGTCACCTTTCAATGAGATATTATATCACACTCATAACGTCACATCCCTAGAAGCCAGTTTTCGGGGGGAACCCAGCATGTAGGCCTGGGACTTCCCAGCTCCCCACACAACCAGTCCTGCCCTTGCCCTGGCTGGCTCCAGACTGACTCAAAAATGGCTTCTCTCCTTTCCTGAACTCCCTGGGAGGGGCTTCTCACTCCCTATTGGTTGCCAGGCAGACTCTGAGTTTGCCTTGGCTCCCCCTCCCTCCCAGGGACAGTGTGCCTCTCCCTGAGCTGCCAGCAGACAGAGCTCCAGGAATCTAGGTAATCTTACATAAGAGCCCCTGTCTTTCCCAGCTTCTCCCATAGTAGGGCAGGGATCTGCTGATGGGGGGCAGCTGTGGCAGGAGATCCCTCATGTCACATGGGATCTGCTGGGACCCCCCAAGTGACTGAGGCCAGGGGAAGCCACTGGAAGCCTTGTGGCATAGCACCCCCCATACCTCACACTGTCTTCAGAGGTGTGACCCCCCCCCCCCCCCACCTGGAGGCTACAGGGCACATCTCGGAGCCAAGTGATCACTTGAGGTTCAGTCTCTGGGGGGTTTCATCCATTTCCGATGGGTGTGTTTTGAAGATGCCAGTGGTGGGTTTACAAGCTTCTGCAGTGTTGCTGCATCTGTGTGTTATTGCAGGTCACTTGCAGGTGGATCTGGGCAAATAATTGATGTTTTGGTCTGGCAGGAAACTGAAAAATCAGAGCAGGTATTTGAGACAGTTCGAGATGTGTTTGAAATTTGTTAGTAAATTGGAAAAGTCTGTTTCAGGTTGTTGAAAATGTTTCATTCAGGGCAGCTTCTGAAAAGTGCCGGCCCGTCCCAACCTTTGCCCTGGGGTTCAATATTTGCCTGGGTTGTGGGAGACCCACTTTGGAGGGTTTTGAACTCAGCATTTAAACAGGATGTGAACAAATTAGAGAAAATCCAGAGAACAACAAAAAACTGATCAAAGCTTTAGAAAACTTCACTTATGCAGAAAGGTTAAAAAAACTTAGCATGTTAAGGCTTGAGAAAAAAAGACCGAAGGGGAACCTGGTAACCATCTTCAAATCTGTTAAGGACTGTTATACAGAAGATGGTGATCAATTGTTCTCAGTGCCCTCTAAACATAGGGCAAGAAGTAATGGGCTTCATCTGCAGCAAGGGAGGTTTAGGCTCCATAGTAGGAAAAGCTTTCTAATGATCAGGGTAGTTAAGCTCTGGAATAGGCTTCCAAGGGGAGATGGAGGAATCCCCTCATCAGAGATTATTAAGAACACGTAGGACAAACCCCCTGTCAGGGATGGTCTAGGTTTACTTGATCCTGCCTCAGTGCAGGGGGCTGGACTTGATGACTTCTTCAGGTCCCTTCCAGCCTGACATGTCTATGATTGTACGATTACCAACTGTAGTTTGTGTTGCTAAGTGCTGCTGGTGCTGCAGCATTGGTAATGCTGCTAGTGCTGCTGTTCTCAGAACTCCGACATCAGCTGCACTAGCAGGCAGTGCAGTGTGTTGATACAGGAAACCTCATATTACTACAAAGAAAGACCCCAGGCTCGGTTCAGTGGCAAAGGTGCTCGGCCAGATTTGTTGTTGACAAAGCACAGTCCTAGTGAGGAGCTACAGATACACTACAGATACACAGATACACTAATTATCTTGTCATCTCCTCCTTATCCTTTAGGAGCGGTCAGTGAGTTCCTGTACCATCTCTTAAGTCTGTATTTATGGTGTTACTTGAGAACTCTGTGTGTCCTTGTACCATCCTCTCACATGAGCTTACTTGGTTAGCCAATACCCAGTGTGTTACTATTCTCTCAAGACCAGCTCTACTTCTGTTCACAACCTTTGCTTCATACTGTTAGTTATGCCTAGAGCTCCAGCATAGCCTGCACCCACAGCCCCACACTCATCACAGAGGCCTTCAGGCTAATGTACATTAACCTCTAGGACATTCCAGGGAGTCATGTGGACACAGGGCAGAACAGAACATTGACAGATTCCACCTGCAACCAGTGAGGACTTAAGAATGGTGCACTCTGGAGCAGGGCAGAACATGGATTTTTTTTTCCCCTGTGGAAAATTGCATAGAACTTTTCATCAAAAAATTGAAAATGTGAAAATTGGGAGGGAAATATTTGGTTTTGGCAAATGGAAACTGAATTATTTCAGTTGAAAACTCCCAAAAGCCAAAATATTTGGGGGCTTTTCATTTTCCAATGAAAAATCAAAACTCTTCAGAAAAAGCACAGACTTCCACAAATTAATTAATAAGAAAAAATTAAAAAATCATTCAGTCAAAATCTAATTTTCCATTGAGAAAGGTCTTGATGTACAATTCTCAGCTGGCCCTGCTGCAGGCATCATTACGAATGTGTTGTTTCTTCAGTACCATTGGTGGGCTGGTGCTGTACAGGTAGGTTTCATACAGCACAATCCCTGTTCTGACAATCTGCTGTGGGTTGTATTCTTCACTGGAGTGTTAAACTTCCCAGTGTCTTTTGTTACAGTGTAACCTAGGATTGTCAGTGGCCTTGCCTAGCTGCCCAGTCAGTCTGTCAATGGCAGGCCGTGGGTACACACCGGATCTGCACACTCCACTGAGCTTTCTGAAATCTCTGCCGAGATCAACAGCTCCATTTGGTCCCTCTTCCCCATTCACCATTAGGTGGCTCAGCTACCCTAGATCAAGCATCTTCTTCCCCTCCTCAGTCAGACTCTGGATCATTGTATCTGGTACCTATTGTGCTTTTAGTCTCAGAAAGAGAGTCCCCACACCCAGCCTTTGGGGCTGTCTCATACCAGAACCTAAAGTCCACACCCCCAACTCTGAGGAAGGTCAGATTAGGACCCACACCTGGAGCTAAATCTCATGGCCCATCTCCAGTTGCTCTGTCCCAGTCCAGCATCTCCCTTTCCCCTGGTCCTCTCTTTCGCTGATCAGCCACAGCCACCTTAGTGTTTAGAAATGGGAGCCGGTTTGGAGTCGTTAAACCAAGAGGGGATGTCTCTTTCTACCAGATGTGCTCTAGCTCAGCTAGAAGTGAGCAGCTCAAATCAGGGATCCCTAGGGGAGGCTCTCAGGCCTGGGCTATGTAGATGTTCTGACTAGATGGTCACATTGGTCCCTTCTGGCCTTTAAATAAACTCCCCTGAAAACCTCATGAGAACAGACTAAAGCGGGGGGGAGGGGAGGCAGGTTAATGTGTGAGGACAAAAATAACATTGTGTGAGCATCTTATTTAATCCCACATCTCAGCGTATGATACACCCCCACCTCGCTGGGCTGCTAACTCAGTCAGGCCAGGGAGAGCTAGCTCAGGCTAGGCATGAGAAGATGCTCAGGGTGCTGTCAGCTCGTCCTGTGGTTCCCTCCCTCTGCAGCTGCACAGAGCAGCTGGGCTGTGTGTGCAGATAGTTGAGGAGCAGGAGCCCCCAGCTCACAGCAGTGACTATCCTCTCTCTTCCTTCTTCTGAGCAGCAGCCTGTCGCTCTCTAGTCCTGCAGCATCTGGCTCCATCCATAGGGCTGGAGAGATGGGTCTAATTCTGCCCAGGCTGCCCTGAGGTTTGGGCCAGGAGAAGGGAAGCAGGACCTAGCTCAGAAACAAAAGAGGGTGGGACCTACTGTGAGATAAATTGAACCATCTGCAGCAGATTTACCAGCTTGTGTCTCTCATGCTTTCCATATTTTCCAGTCCCATTCAGGCTCTTTTCCTCTTTGGGTGAAAAAGCCCAGGGTCATTGGCTTCAGGCAGTTATGACTCTGGTTATTGTCATCCAGGCCATTGGGAGGAATGGGGGCTGCAGGGAGGAAGTACAATCTTGTGGCTAGAGCAGTGGACCATGAGTCCTTGGTTCAATCCCTCACTCACATGTGAACTCCTGTATGTCCTGGGCTCAGTCACTTGGGCTTGCTCTGTGCCTCAGTTTCCCCATCTGTGAAATGAGGTGAGCTTCAGAAGTGTCTGAGGATAAACCCATTAATAATTGTGAAAGGCTCAGATACCCCAGTGACAGGGGATGTACAGGGAGAGCATTGATGGGAAGGGCTGTTCATCCCAGGGCTTCTCCATACACAGAGAATGTTACAACTATAGCTTTTTCTGGTATAACTCCCATGGGGTCAGAGTCTTTGTCAGGTTTAGTCACAGATTCTAAGATCAGAAAGGACCACTGGGATCATCTAGTCTGACCTCCTGTATAACACAAGACAGAGAACTGCCCCCCAAATAATTCCTGTTTGAATTAGAGCATCTCTTTGAGAAAAACATCCACGCTTGATTTAAAAATTGCCAGTGATGGGCAAGCCACCACAAACCCGTAGTAAGTTTTTCCCATGGTAAATTATCCTCACTGTTAAAAATGTACACCTTATAGTTTGTATTGCTTTCAAAACAAGATAAAGTAAACCAGAAAAGGGCTCTCTTATACCAGAACATGAATATGCACAGGAACTTATATTGGTGTAAATGGAGAGGTATAATTCACCCCTTAGCTTATACGAGATACTTTCCCATGAAGTACCATAGCGGTAAGGACTGAGTTTCATGGGCAGGTGCTGGGTCAAGTCCATCTGCTTTGGGAACATGTCAGGGTGCCCACAGCTTTCACACAGCTGCCTCTATTGCCTCAGCAGGAAATGACAAATGTTCACCCTGCAGGGAAGTTTGAGGCAGCTGAGAACTGGACTGGCCTCTCAACATCCGCGCAGTGTGGTTGTGCCAGAGGAGCTTTATCACAAAATCCCCATCACAACTCGCACCCATTGCCCTTGATTGCAGTCTCACCCGAGGGCCAGAGCTAGAATGGGTCGTGGGGACGCAGCCCCTCGTACTCCTACAGCTGGTCTCAAAGACAGATTCTGCACATGAGCAATTGGCACAAGCACTTCTGGTCACACCGTCCAAAATGGTCGATAATTTGGGAGCCCAGCGTGAGACAGCTTAAGGAGTGACAGACAGACTGCGTTGAGCCCCCACCTGCTGGAAATCAGCCCCTTTAAGATGGCCCCAAATTCACTAATCGTTTTAGGAAGTCTTGGTCTTTCTGCTTAACCATGTGATAAATCAAGCATGGTATTTAAAAACATCCCCATATACATGCTTTGTGTGTGTGTGTGTGTGTGTGTGTCGCTCTCTATCCCCATACATAGCCATCTATCTATATATCGATCTATCAATCAATAGCTCTCTCTATCACAGGCTCTATGCAGATGACTCCTTCAAGTCTTTGTTAAATCACTAGCCTAGAGAGGAGCCCTGATCATTTCTTCCCCGTGTGGAGCTGTTTGCTCCTTTCAGGGTCTGTGTGAATGAGGCAGCTGCAGGATATGTGCAGCGGGAGCATTTCTTTATGCACATGTTCTTGCTTCACATATCAGCTGTGTTGGAAGCTCTGCTGGGGATGCAGGGATTGAGTTCCTCTTCTTCACATCCTGCTATGTGCTGTGCATGGTCCTGTCATCAACCTCCCCTTCACCCACCCATGGTGGAGACTTTCCCTGTTCCTGGTTCCAGTCTGGGTTGGGGTCACTCCAAGTGAAAGCTCCTGAGCCATTTCTCTGTCACAAGAGAACCGACCCGCTTACACAGTGGCCTGATCCCAAGGCCAGTGAGGTCAGTGGAGTCTTTCCATAGACACCAAGGAGCTTTGCATCAGACCCTTTCTGGGCAGCATTGTCTGAGCTACAAGCAGGGCCCGGCTGCCATCCAAGGGTGCCAGCAGCTCAGCCTGACCCACAGCCCTGGGGGTCACTCTGGACGGAGCCACCACAATGCAGTAATCTCCAAAGTGAGAGTTTTTGTCCAAATATTTTCATTATTTCCAAAGTTTTCATTTTTTCAAAGAAAACATTAAAACTGTTTGGCGGGGTGAGTTGTAAAAATAAAACTGGAAAATGAAAAGAAAAAAATGAAAATTTACATAAAAAATCTTTTTTGGATAATTTTTTATAAAGTTTCAGCTTTTGGATTCCCCTCCCTCCATTTTCACCATTTTGCCACCAAGAAAGAGCAAAACATATTTACCTTTTTCACGCTGCTGTTTTCTGGGCACTGCTTATAACAGGTAGTCTCAACCTGTGCTCCACTGACCCTTACCTGAGCTATGCTGATGATCCCTCAAGCATCTGAACTACCCCAAACATCCCCTGTCCAGCTGCTCTGCAGAGCTGACTCCATCCCAGTGGAGAAATGTGCCCAGCCACCACCCCAGGACAATCCTGCATCAATCTGCATCAATGAAAAGTTGCTCTGCAAAACTGCTCTGCCTTGTACTCCTGACAGATTTCCCTCGTGGCCCTCGGATATTTGGCTTCCCGCAGAGGTGGTAATGTCTATTCAAAAGACTCCCTCATGTTTCTTTGGCCTTTTGCTCTGGTTCCTCCACTTGCTTAGTCACACTGATCTGAGCTCCCCACCTCCTCAGAGGTCACTTCTGGAGGCTCTTTCTCAACTGCCTTGTGTTCTTCCCCCCGACCCCGGCAGTGGGGAGGTGATTCGAGAGGGAACCAGGGTAGGAGAAAGGGACCTTCTGCCCGTCTCTCAGCAGGGACAGCAGACTCCTCAGAAACCCAGAATGGGAAGAGAAGGGAAGTCATGGCAGACTCTGTAGAAGTGGCTGGAGCTGGATGTGGAGGATGGGGCGGGTGGAGACTAAGGAGGTGGGGAAGCCAGTGCAGAACTGTGATCGCTGTTCTCTGGCGGTGAAATTCACCTCCTACACAACCCCATTTATGTCCAACTCAAGCCCAGAGGGTGAATTTCCCCTGGGGGAGCTGGGTCCTTCTCCTCATGGACTGGAGAAAAGAGTGTAGCAAAAGATTCAGACTCATCCAACATCCCAGGCCCCACAATCACCCAGTGACCTTTCACTCTGGCCCAGCTGTGCCTTTAGCCAGGGGCTGTCTCGGTCCCTGGGCAGTGAGATGGGACAGGAGGTGTTTCCTCAGTGATATGTTTAGACTCAAACAAGCAAACCAGACCCTTTCAGTTCTCAATTTTGCAGGCCTAAATAGAGACGCTGTGGCCAGGGCAAGGAAAGGGGGCGGTGCAGGGTAGGAAACAGGGAGCAGTGATTAATATCAGACCTGAGGAGAGGACAGAGCAGGCTGGAGAGAGGCTGAAACGTGTGCTGCCTGAGCGCTGCAGACTCCAGGGTGCCTGGGAACAGGAAGAGGAGCTGGGTGGAGACTCCAACCCTGGGGAGCAGAGTGGGGCAGATCAGAGCAGAGAGAGAGACCAGAGCTTCCCTTCCGAAGTCAGACAGGGCAGAGGGGGCAGGTGGGAGCAGGGAGCGACTGTGGATTGTCCCCTCCTGATCTCATCAGGAGAAGAAGCTGCTGGGCTGTTTCCATCCTCATCGGTTCCTCCCGGTGCCCCGATGATCCTGTCTCTGTGCCTCTTGCTGCCCGGTGAGTATGCGGGAACCCTGCGCTAAGTCGTAGCAAGTTGGAAGGAAACAAAACTGAGAGCAGCCCCTGGCCTAGACAGCCAGCAACTCCCGTTTAGTGGGAGAGAAATGGGAACCAGTGTAAACACTGAGTGTGAGAGCTGCTGGGCCAGATCGGTGTCGTTCCACTGGAGTCAGGCTGGTTTTCACCAGCTGAGGATCTGGCCCTCTAGAGAGCTGAAGGGAAAGGCGGTTCCCAGCTCAGCCAAGGTCTGCGTGCCATGCCCCAGATCTAACATCTTGCCTGGTTTGCTTCTTTACCAAAACACAAATCAGCAATTTTTTCCTATTAAAGGCAGTTTTTGTCTCTGAAGAGGGACCTCAGAAAAGGGAGAGATTTTATCTCCAGCACTAACCGCACGGCACCTTTCTGTTCCCAGCGCTGAGTTCCAGCAGCCAGGAGATATGTTCAGTACCCGGTGAGTCCATCTGTCTTTCTGTCCCCATTCTACCCAGGGCATTTACCCCTCTGTTTTCAGGCCTCCAGCCACCACCCCTTTGGCTGCTCCCTGCTCACTGTGGTGTCAGCAGCAATGGCCCGGGAAGGTGCGCGGGGCTGTGTGGGATCCGAGCAGGGATCTGACCAACCCCTCCCTGTCCCATTGCCTCTCAGCTCTGGTCTGATAGGGGGCTGGTGTGGCACATGGGTGACACACAGGGTGACACATGAGTGACACATGGCTGGGGTGAAACATGGGTCCACAACCCATCCCACCCTCAGGTCACTAGCTCTGGTAAGCAGAGAACACCATAGCTCTGGCCCCAAGGGATTTACCTTCCCATGGCATCAGCTCCCAGCCCTTCATGGCCGCAGGTTTCTCCCATGCAGCTCACCCCCACATGGACTCAGCCTGCACCTTGTCCATAAATGTCAGCCGCACCGCTAATAGTCAGCAGGTGGAATTCGAAAGGGTATGGCCAGAAGGGACCATTTTATAAACCAGGCTGAGCTCCCATATGACCCGGGCCAGGAAGCCGCACCCAGTGACCCTGCACCCAGTGCAGCAGGGGCTGGCTGAGTTGCTTCTTTGCTGGCTGCCTGGGCAAGGCAGCAGCAAGGGGTGGGACAGAAAGCCAAAGCGCCACCACATGGGACTGAAGCCAAAGCCTGATCAACTTAGCTTTGTGGTGCTCTCTTTGGTGTGGGGCCCTGGGCAAATGCCCGGCTTGCTACCCCCAGGGGCGGCTATAGGGATTTTGGCACCCCAAGCATGGCAGGCAGGCTGCCTCCGGCGGTTTGCCTGCGGAGTGTCCGCTGGTCCTGCGGCTTTGGCGGACCCTCTGCAGGCAAACCGCTGGAGGCAGCCTGCCTGCCACCCTCGCGGCGCCGGCAGAGCGCCCCCTGCGGCTTGCCACCCCAAGCACGTGCTTGGCATGCTGGGGCCTGGAGCCACCCCTGGCTACCCCCTAACTCTGGCCCTGGCTTTTATATACAGAAAAACAGTTGTCGTGGTACAGCTGGGTCATGGAGTTTTTATAGCATGTTGTGGGATGGAGCAGGGGCTCAGAAAGAAGAAGGTTGAGAACCTCTGCCCTAGACAGCCCTCAATGGCCAGGGGCCGGTCTTGCTGAGGGGTCGCCTCTCTCCCAGCTGTACTGCTCCAGCTATGTCAGCCGGGTGCCCACGTCAGGGCCCTTTGTTCTAGGAGAGTGTGCAGTGCCAGACAATTGGAGCCCAGCCCACTGAGCCTCCAAGCCCTTCCACAACCCAAATGATCCCACTTAATGAAGCTTCCGGTCACCAGAGAGAGTTCATCTCCCCATCTGCCCAGTTGAGCTGTAATCAGACCCTCCAACCACGATGTGGCACAGACCCATCTGCCATTTGCATCCTGTCCCACCAACAGTGCTGGGCGCCACCAACGCCCCACTGATAGTGTTGACCCATTCCCCTTCCCAGGCACTCTCTGTGGCCCCATCCTCTACCTGAGCCAGACGTCTGCCCAGCCAGGGGACTCCATGCGGCTCCAGTGCTCCGTGCTGTCCCAGCTCCTGGCCACCCGCATCATCTTCTGCAAGGACGGGGAGGAGGTTTCATCCCAGCGGGGTTCAGAGGAGAAGGTCACCTACAACTATGACCATGTGGTGTCCAGGAACAGTTCTGGGAGTTACTCCTGCGAGTACGAGATCAAGGACAGCGATAACCAGGTGATCAGATTCCAGCTCAGCCCTGCCCAGCAACTCAGCATCACAGGCAAGTGGGGGTGATGGCAGAGTGAGAATGACAATTAAATAATAATCCCCTGGAAATCCAAATGCTGAATTTCATCAAAATCTGAAAAAAAAAATTATCACAAAACATCTTTTTTCAAAATTTGACACAGGGAACCCCCCCCCCACTCCACCCCCATTTTAACCCATCTCAGCTCAGACAGCTCAACACAGGCAGGTGGGGTCAGGGACATCATAGAAATGTCTGGCTGGAAGGGACCTCAAGATGTCATCAAGTCCAGCCCCCTGCACTGAGGCAGGACCAAGTGAAGCTGGACCATCCCTGCCAGGAGTTTGTCCAATCTGTTTTGAAAAACCTCCAATGACAGGTATTCCACAACCTCCCTTGGAAGCCTATTCCAGAGCTTCACTAGCCCTATAGTTAGAAAGTTTTTTCTACTGTCTAACCCAGGGTTCGGCAACCTTTCAGAAGTGGTGTGCCAAGTCTTCATTTATTCACGCTGATTTAAGGTTTCGTGTGCCAGTAATACATTTTAACATTTTTAGAAGGTCTCTTTCTAGAAATCTAGAATATATAACTAAACTATTGTTGTATGTTAAGTAAATAAGGTTTTTAAAATGTTTAAGAAGCTTCATTTAAAATTAAATTAAAATGCAGAGCCCCCTGGACCGGTGGCCAGGACCCAGGCAGTGTGAGTGCCACTGAAAATCAGCTAGTGTGCCAAAGGCGGCACGTGTGCCATAGTTTGCCTACCTCTGGTCTAACCTAATCCTCCCTTGCTGCAGATTAAGCCCATTATTGCTTCTCTTACTTTCAGTAGGCACTGAGAACAATTCATCACCGTCCAGCAAGTTAAAAAAGGATGGATTGGAAGAATAGACTATAAGGTGGATCGAAAGCTGGCTAGATTGTTGGGCTCAGTGGGTAGTGATCAACAGCTCGATCAACGGTATCAAGCAGCGTGCCCCAGGGGTCGGTCCTGGGGCCGGTTTTGTTCAACTTCTTTATTAATGATCTGGATAACGGGATAGATTTCACTCTCAGCAAATTTGTGGATGACACTAAGCTGGGGGAGAGGTAGATAAGCTGGAGGGTAGGGCTAGGATCCAGAGTGACCTAGACACATTGGAGGATTGGATCAAAAGAAATCTGATGAGGTTAAACAAGGACAAGTGCAGAGACCTGCACTTAGGACGGAAGAATCCCATGCACCACTACAGGCTTGGGATCGACTGGCTAAGCAGCAGTTCTGCAGAAAAGGACCTGGGTATTACAGTGGATAAGAAGCTGGATATGAGTCAGCAGTGTGCCCTTGTTGCCAAGAAGGCTAATGGCATATTGGGCTGCATTAGTAGGAGCATTGCCAGCAGATCGAGGGAAGTGATTATTCCCCTCTATTCGGCACTAGTGAGGCCACATCTGGAGTATTGCATCCAGTTTTGGGCCCCCCACTACAGAAAGGATGTGGACAAATTGGAGAGATTCCAGCGGAGGGCAACAAAAATGATCAGGGGGCTGGGGCACATGACTTATGAGGAGCAGCTGAGGGAACTGGACTTTTTAGTCTGCAGAAGAGAAGAGTGATGGGGGATTTGAGAGCAGCCTTCAACTACCTGAAGGAGGGTTCCAAAGAGGATGGAGCTCAGCTGATCTCAGTGGTGTGCTCAGAACAAGGAGCAATGGTCTCAAGTTGCAGTGGGGGAGATCTAGATTGGATATGAGGAAACATTATTTCACTAGGAGGGTGGTGAAGCACTGGGTTACCTAGGGAAATGGTGGAATCACCACAGTTAGAGGTTTTTAAGGTCAGGCCTGACAAAGCCCTGGCTGGGATGATTTAGTTGGTGTTGGTCCTGCTTTGAGCAGCGGGCTGGACTAGATGACCTACTGAGGTCTCTTCAAACCCTAATCTTCTATGATTCGATGATTCTTTATAAGAGACCATAACATATTTGGAGACCGTTATCAGATCCCCACTCAGGCTTCTTTTCTCAAGATTAAACAGTCCCAGCTTTTTAACCTTTCCTCCTAGATCAGGTTTTCTAAACCTTTGATCATTTTTGTTGCTCTCCTCTGGACTTTCTCCAATTTGTCCACATCTTTCCTAAAGTGTCACACGCAGAACTGGACACTGTACTTCAGCTGAGGCCTCATCGGTGCCAAGCAGAGCGGGCCAATGACCTCCCATGTCTTACATACAATGTTAGCCCTTTTCACAACTACGTCCCATTGCTGACTTGTTGCCCTGGAATTTGACATTCCTGCATGTATCCCAGAACTTGACAGCGCTGCAGTCAGTCATTTTATATGTGTAGCCACTGTTGGCTGAAAACCAAACATCACATAGCTGGCAATAATGTGAGACAAGGTCAGACAAGGGAAGACTTGCAGTTTGTTAATCAGAATGGGAGGATGGGATAGAAAGTTGCAGAGGAAAGTAAGTGAATAGCAAGCTTGGTTTTAAATGCCTCCGATATATTGTTGTTATGGCTAAAAATACTAGAAATGTTTTGAGATGATGAGCAGCGTGTTGAAATTAGGACAATTGCTGACTCAGTAGAGGTCATTATGCTGACCCACTAGGAGTCAGTGCTGGTTATGTGCTTTGTTAGAGTAACAGTAAATACCCGAAGAAACTTTTCTCAGGACAAGGAGCTGACATCTAAACTCCCCATCAGCTGGATAGAAAGAGGGCCCCTGGAAGTCCGGCTGGTGATTACTCAAAACCATCTGAGACTGTGGGTAACTATGTCTGGGATGTCCTAAGCCTATTGCGTATGGGTGTGTGTTAAAATCTAAACAATTGTAATTTTAGATAAGAGCATGCTTACTTGTATAAATCATTTCTCAGATGGAAATTGCTGTGAAACAGTTAGCTTACCACTATTTTAGGTTCTGAAAACCCCAAGTAACAGACTCAGATTCAGTTTGTGATCCACTCTAACCCCAGGCCCCTTTCAGCAGCACGGCCACCAGCCAGGTATTGCCCATGGTGTAGCTGCATGAGGGCAGCATATGGGCCTGGAGTGGGGCCATGCTCTGCTCTGATCTCTTGTGTATTTGTTGCCTAGATGGTGACTCCAGCGGTGATGTCGGTGGTTCCTCCCCACAAGGTAAATTATTCTGAAGCATTTCTTTATTCTGGGGGCTCTATTTGGAGAAAGGCGGGTCCTGAGCTGGGCAACCCGCAGTCTGAGTGTGAACGCCATGACAATGGATGTATAGGAAACACAATAGGGTGATAGGCTCGTCCAATGCAGCACTCTCTCTCCCTGCATCTCTCTCAGGCTTTAACCAGCATTGCTGAGCTGGGCTGCATCTTTGCAGTGCAGGAAACTGGCTCTTTCAAAGGGGGAATCCCAAACCCTTCTGATGGGCAAGTTTCATCTAGAGTTCACTGACCCACTCTGCTAAACTGGCATTAAGTGAATTATTTCCTCCTGTTCACTCACTGTATTTGTTGTTGCTCTGGCAGGAGGTACCAGATGCACCGTCACACCAGGGCTCACAAAGTTCTTCTCTCTGGGTAATTAGTTGTTTACGCTCTATGCTCCAGTCCTGGAACAGAGGTGTCACACTCAGCATGTGGGCAAACCCCTCTTTCAGGAATCTCAGACCAGCACCAGTGCCTGGTTCCCTGGCAGCAACCAAGCCCCAGGAATGGACCTTAGCAGAGCCCAAACCTGGCTGTTTGTCCCCAAAGCGTCTGCACCAGCAAACCAACACCTAAACTGTATATCTACAAAGACTGTGTGTACAGCTCCCATGGCAAGGAGAAGATGGTGTCAGACTTTGGGTAACAGCACCATCTAGTGACTCCAGCCAGAGCGATACTAATGATATCTGTAAAAAGCGACAGAGTTCTGTGGCACCTTATAGGCTAACAGATGTATTGGAGCATAAGCTTTCATGGGTGATACCTGCCTCTGGAAATTTCCACCAATATGTCTGCTAGTCTATAAGGTGCAACAGGACTCTTTGTTGCTTTTTACAGATTCAGACTAACATGGCTGCCCCTCTGATACTTGACACTTATGTTATCTGTGCCTCAAAAGCTAGTGGGAACACAGCATTTTGGTCCTGCAAGAAATACTGACCTTTCAAATTTTATTTTCATCCTGAATGAGGATGAAAAGTCAAAATTTCAGATTTTTCATGGAACAGAAGAAACTCAGCACATTTTGATTCAGAAACATCAAAGCGCTTTGTCAATAGGTTTTCATTTTGAAGAAACAGAACTTTCTGATGGAAAACTGTTCCATTAAATAATTTTGGACGAGCTCTGCACAAGTCTCTGCATGCCATACAGATCTCAGTCCCATTAGGTCACTTTCTATAGAACTCAGTCAGCTCAAGCCAGTGGGGACTTGCCGGTGGCTGCTTGGAGAGGCCATTCACATTGAGGTTCTTTCCTAGGGCCGGATATAAAGTTCTTGTTGGGAATTACAATCCCTGCCATCGTGGTTCTGGCTGTGGTACTTTATCTTCTGGGAAAGAAAGGTGGGTATGACAGTGAGGCCAAACCGTATTATCAAAAGTAGACAGATGTGGCAGAGACAACCCTGCAGCGTGTCTGGGACTGGGAAGAGAGATGATCAAAGACACAATGAAACTTATCATTTGTTTTTGGGAAGCTGGCTGGAGAGAGAGATCAAAGAGATCATAGAATATCAGAGTTGGAAGGGACCTCAGAAGCTCATCTAGTCCAACTCTCTGCTCAAATCAGGACCAATTCCCAACTAAATCATCCCAGCCAGGGCTTTGTCAAGCCTGACCTTAAAAACCTCTAAAGAAGGACATTCCATTACCACCGTAGGTAACCCATTCCAGTGCTTCACCACCCTCCTAGTGAAAAGGTTTTTCCTAATATCTTACCTAAACCTCCCACACTGCAACTTGAGATCATTACTCCTTGTTCTGTTGTCAGGTACCACTGAGAACAGTTAGATCCATCCTCTTTGGAACCCCCTTTCGGGTAGTTGAAAGCAGCTATCAAATCCTCCCTCATTCTTCTCTTCTGCAGACTAAATAATCCCACTTCCCTCAGCCTCTCCTCATAAATCATGTGCTCCAGCCCCCTAATCATTTTTGTTGCCCTCTGCTGGACTCTTTCCAATTTTTCCACATCCTTCTTGTAGAGTGGGGCCCAAAACTGGACACAGTACTCCAGATGAGGCCTCACCAATGCTGAATAGAGGGGAACGATCACGTCTTTCAATCTGCTGGCAGTGCTCCTACTTATGCAGCCCAAAATGTCGTTAGCCTTCCCGTTGAGCCCGATGATCTAGCCAGTTTTCTATCCACCTTATAATCCATTCATCCAGCCCATACTTCTTTAACTTGCTGAAAAGAATACTGTGGAAAAATGATTAATACTATGGATAGATGATGAATACTGTGGATGATGAAAGGGATTATCATTATGATTAATTATTTGTATTACAGTAGCACCTTGTAGCCCTTGTCAGGGATCAGAGCCCCACTGCATCCACTGCTGCACAGATTAGTAATAAAGAGGGCAGTTCCTGCCCCATACATGGTCACATCTAAGACTCAGCCAGGGGTGTGTGTCTGGATGGAATATCAACACACAGATAACTAAGGCTGCAGATCATGAAGGAATCCCCAAGTCAGGAAGGGCTCCTAAGTATGTTTCTGTGTGTAAGTACTTTCCTGAATCAGGGCCTAACAGCTCTGATAATAGAGCTCTGGACACAGCTCTGTCCTGCCAACCTTTCCTCACACAGTGTCCCCACCTCAAGCTTTCACAGCACTCGAGTCACCCCAACAATCTCGAGACTGGCTTAAAACTCATGGGATTTCCAACAAGTCATCAAAGTGGGTTCTTTGTATCTTCCTGTGGGATTTGATCTTTGTGGGGTCTCTCAGATCACATTTTGAGGCTTTTCTCTCCAGCCATGAGGGCTATAAATTTACATATATATTTTTTTAATGAAAGCCGAGTTTCTCACTGAACCCCCTGACTGGGGCTTTATGTAGAACAAATGCTGTGAGACTGGCACTAAAATGGTCAGACTTGGCCTCACCACTCCCGGGGGCAGTCACTGGGGCTGGTGGAGGAGAGCGCTGGGCTGGGCTGTGGGGATGGGGCTCTGCATCAATACGATGATGAATTTGGGCCATGTCATTCAGTTTCTCTCTCTCTCTCTCTCTCTCCCCCCACGAGGAAACATGTCGTGTCTGATATCACATTGTTTCTCTGCCTTCCAGTCATGTCTCTACCAAGGGATCAAAGGTAGGAGGAGATTATTCCCTCTCCTGTCTTGTTTCCATTCTGGGTCCTTTCTCTCGGCCTCACTGAAGGACCAGCTTGGCCACTCCAGCCTCACAGTGGAGCTCAGCTCTCCGGCTGTGGGGAGCGGGGGTCCAAAAAAGAGTCACTGTGGCTAAACAACAAAGTAAAAGAAGCAGTGAGAGGCAAAAAGTATCCTTTAAAAAGTGGAAGTGAAATCCTAGTGAGGAAAGTAGAAGGGAGCATGAACACTGGCAAATGAAGTGTAAAAATACAATTAGGAAGGCCAAAAAAGAATTTGAGGAACAGTTAGCCAAAGACTCAAAAAGTAATAGCACATTTTTTTTAAGTACATCAGAAGCAGGAAGCCTGCTAACCAACCAGTGGACCACTGGATGATCAAGGTGGTAAAGGAGCACTCAAGGATGATAAGGCCATTACGGAGAACCTAAATGAATTATTTGCATTGGTCTTCATGGCTGAGTATGTGAGGGAGATTCCCAAACCGGAGCCATTCTTTTTAGGTGACAGATCTGAGGAACTGTCCCAGATTGAGGTGTCATTAGGGGAGGTTTTGGAACAAATTGATAAATTAAACAGCAATAAATTGCCAGAACCAGATGGTATTCACTCAAGAGTTCTGAAGGAACTCAAATATGAATTTGCAGAACTACCAACTGTGGTAGTTAAATCAGCTTCTGTACCAGATGCATCCAAAGAAGTGGGCTATAGCCCACGAAAGCATATGCTCAAATAAATGTGTTAGTCTCTAAGGTACCATAAGTACTCCTGTTCTCTTTGTACCAGATGACTGGAGGATACCTAATGTGATGCCAATTTTTAAAAAGAGCTCCAGAGGTGATCCTGGCAATTACAGGCCTGTAAGCCTGACTTCAGTTCTGGGCAAACTGGCTGAAACTATAATAAAGAACAATATTGTTAGACATATAGATGAACATAATTTGTTGAAGAAGAGTCAAGATGGTTTTATTAAAGAGAAATCATGCCTCACCAATCTACTAGAATTCTTTGAGGGGGGTCAACAAGCATGTGGACCAAGGAGATCCAGTGGATATACTGTACTTAGATTTTCAAAAAGCCTTTGACAAGGTCCCTCACCAAAGGCTCTTATGCAAAGTAAGCTGCCATGCAATAAGAGGGAAGGTGCTCTAGTGGATTGGTATCTGGTTAAAAGGTAGGAAACAAAGGGTAGATATAAATGGTCAGTTCTCAGAATGGAGAGTGGTTAATAGTGATGTCCCCAGGGGTCTGTTCTGGAAGCAGTCCTATTCAACATATTCATAAATTATCTGGAAAAAGGGGTAAACAGTGAGGTGGCAAAATTTGCAGATGATACAAAATTACTAAAGATAATTCAGACCCAGGCAGACTGCGAAGAGCTACAAAAGGATCTGTCAAAACTGAGTGACTAGGCAACAAAATAGCAGATGAAATTTAATGTTGATAAATGCAAAGTAACGCACATTGGAAAGCATAATCCAAGCTATACAGATAAAATGATGGGAACTAAATTAGCTGTTACCACTCAAGAAAGAGATCTTGGAGCCATTGTGGACAGTTTTCTGAAAACATCCACTCAATGTGCAGTGGCACTCAAAAAAAAAAAAAAGGAACAGAGTGCTGGGAATAATTAAGAAAGGGATGATAATAGGACAGAAAATATCATGGTGCCCATATCTTGAATACTGTGTGCAGATGTGGTCACCCCATCTCAAAAAAGATATATTGGAATTGGAAAAGTTTCAGAAAAGGGCAACAAAAATGATTAGGGGTATGAAACAGCTTCCATATGAGGAGAGATTAATAAGACTGGGACTTTTCAGCTTAGAAAAGAGATGGCTAAGGGGAGATATGACTGAGGTCTATAAAATCATGACCGGTGTAGAGAAAGTATTGTTTACTACTTCTCATAACACAAGAACTATTGGTCACCAAATGAAATTAGTAGGCAGCAGGTTTAAAACAAATAAAAGGAAGTATTTCTTCACACATCGCACAGTCAACCTGTGGAACTCCTTGCCAAAGGATGTTGTGAAGGCCAAGGCTATAATAGGGTTCAAAAAAGAACTAGATAAATTCATAGAGGAAAGGTCCATCAATGGCTATTAGCCAGGATGGGCAGGAATGGTGTCCCTAGGCTCTATTTGCCAGAATCTGGGAATGAGAGACAGGGGGTGGATCACTTTATGATTACCTGTTCTGTTCATTACCTCTGGGGCATATGGCCATTGTTGGAAGACAGGATACTGGGCTAGATGGACCTTTGGTCTGACCCAGTAGGGCCATTCTTATGTTCTTATGTTTATTCTGGAGGAAGTTTTGAAAAGGCCAGGGCAGAATGAACTTCCTGGTCGGGATGGGATCTGGGGATTAGGAGGAGACACTTTAAGGAAGGGGTATGCCAAAGCAGCATGTTCCCATCGAATTCACCGGCACCAGAGCGACTTCATTTGAAAATCACCCCCGGGGGTTTCAAAGACTGAAGGTGACCCTGTTTTACACTCAGGGTGTGTTGGGGCTGGTTGGCCACAAAGTGGCACTGAGTGACCCAGCCAGCTCCCTTGAACTGGGTCTCTTCTTTGGGGCAGGGCTGGGAGTGGCCAGGCCTGGCTGGGAGCCAACGGTCTCCAGTCCATCCAGCTGTTGTGACTAACACCCAATGTTAGCTCCATCAGCTGCAGAGGGTTTAGTGCAAGGTTCAGCACGTTCACACACAGACGTCCCCTAAAACACCCACAGATGGTTCCCTCACAGCGGCCCGTGATTTCGTTGCGGGTCTGTTCATGGGGCAGCCGTAGCGCTCCCCTGCCTGATGGCGAGAACCAGGCAGCAGGAACACCCGTGGAGATTCAGTGCACACCATATGTGTGAACAACGCGCTGTGCAGAGGGGGCTCTGAGCTGATCGCTTCTGCAGCACAGACCAGCGGGACCAACTCATTGGCTGCTCTCAGTGTCAGGGGAGTTGCTGAGTGCTGCTGGTTCACTGTCTGCTCACCACCCTGTCAGGGGGTTCTCAGGGACCTCTTCCCCACCCTTCACACACACAAACTCTGCAGGGACCCCAAAGAGAATGTCTAAGGGTTGCTCCCGGTTGCTCTTGTGCCAGCATCTGCCATTCAGGGCTCCCCCCGACTCCTGCTCCCTTTCCCCTCTATTCCTTCTGCAGCCAGCCGCCCTTCTGAGGGCCACAGCACCCATACACTGGTTCCAGGGCCAGCTCTAGGCACCAGCATTCCAAGCTGATGCTTGGGGAGACAGTCTGCAAGGGGCGGCAGTCCCTGTTGTTCTGCCCCCAAGCTATGTTTAGCTGTCCGCGGCGGCTTCAGCTAAACATAGAAGCTGCCGCCGAATTGCTGCAGCCACAGAAAAGCACCTGCCACCCTAAGGGGACAGGGACTGCCCCCGCTGCCTGTGGTGGCAATTCGGCACGCTGCTTGGGGTGGCGAAAACTGTAGAGCTGGCCCTGACTGGTTCTAAACCTGCCTGCCCCATGCTGGCCTCACTGCTACGTAGCTGGGAGCATGTTCATGAGCTGCACATTGCTCCAAGAGGGATTCCAGGAAATCTACATGGTCCCGACCCAGACAGACATGATAAGGGGAGAAGCCAGCCCTGGGGGTGGGACAGAGAGTTCCCAGGTGGGAGATGAGGCAATCCATGGGGTGACCAGCTGGACACAGAGAAGGAAAGGCGCATGGGGAGACTAGAGGCAGTTTCCAGACTATGCCAGTGTCCAACCCAGCCTGGGTCCCCAGTGCAGCAACTCTGCCAATAAAACTTGTGGGGGTAATGGGGACATGACACATGGACTCTCAGTACTGGGAGCCCCCACTCCAACTTCCAGCAGGGTATGTTCCCTGCCTTCCTCCTGTGCCCCCCACCTGTAGGGCTCCTTAGCTGCCTCTCTTCAAATATTCCTTTCCTCCTTCTTCCTGCCTTATGACCAGTCTCTCTCTACAAACACTCCCACCCTGCTCTCCTCGGACATGGGAGCTGGTTAGCAGACTAGGCCAGAAGTGGGGCTCTGAGGCTGTATTTCCACAATATGCAAATACATTAAAGTCGAGCCTTAACAATGCATGTTCAGCCTTTGTGCACTGAGGAGACCTGGGCTAAAAATCCAGTTTTATTTGGGTGAAAAAAATTCAAATAAACAATTTTCTGACTAAAAATTTCTAAGTGAAACAAAACAAAAGTGTCCATTCAAAAGAAAACAAAATGAATATTTTGTTTTAAGATTTTTTTCATTGAAAATTTCATTGGATTTAATACTTTGGCCAAACATTTTGTTAAACTATTGTTCATGAAAAAAAAATCTGTTGAAAAATGACACCCAGTTCTAACTTTGTGAAAATGACCAGGTTCTCTTCTGTCCTAAAGTATCAGGAATTTTCAGTTCCTCGCCCCCCCCCCTCCTCCCAATCATAACTCCATGCTGACCTAGTGGGGTTTTGGTTAGTTGGTTCTGTGCCATTTTGCTGAAGTAGAACAGGACGTTCAAGTCTCATCTTTATTAGATGTTCCCTCTGTAAATGGTAAAGCCACCATGTTCCCTGATTATCCAGAAGTTGGATTTGCTGCCTTTCCACTGAGTGTGAGCTGATTGGAGATGTAAGGTCCTAGTAGGAAAACAAGCCATAGGAAGAAATCTCCTCACAGCTGGACCTCTGAAAACAGACTCAGTGTCACCAAGGTGACAGAGAGAGAGCACACGGTGTCACTGATACCCCCTGTCCTTATTACTCCCCGCAGAGAACGAGCCCAGCATGACACCAGCAACTCTGCTGAAGATCAAATTCAATGTAAGAGTTTTTGTAGAGTATCAGGGTTACCAGGGTTGGGGGAGAAATGTGGGGACTGGGGGAAAATCTGTTAATTGGTGGGGGATGGACAGATCCCACTGTCTGATCAGACTGTCTGGCCAAGAGTTACAACAACAAATTGCCTGGGATCAAACTGAATTATGAGAAAGAGATCTCAGGATGCCAGGGCTCGTGCAGCTGAGTCCCTCCGGTTCCTTTGTTCCACCCTTTGCCTGTAATCCCCAGTCCTGTGTTGCCATGGCTTAGGGGACTGAGCCAAAGTGTTACCATTTCCAGTCCTTCATGGAAAGGGCACATCCCGGGGAAAGCTCCCAATGGAACGTGTTCCACCGCCTTCCCTGAGAGCTGGGTGCAAGAGTGCCTCATGGGAGCTGTAGTCCAGGTGTCTACTGCTCCTGGTCTCCTCTTTGAGCCAGGCTCTCTGATTCTCCCATGATGCACCACTTTCTCCCTTTTTGGTGACTGGAACTAATACATCGTGGGAGTCCCTGGTTGCAGTGCATCATGGGAGATGAAGCCCAGCGATCCAGCCCTCCTGCAGGGGACAATATGAGCACACTGCAACTGAACTACATGTCCCATGTGGCACCATGGTGGTATTTTGATCAGAATATTTCTAGATTTTGCCAAAATATTTCAGTTTTGGGGAACTTCTTTTTTTAACAAAATCTTGAAATTTTCTGCTGAAAGCCGACTCTGTTTGTGACTAAATAACTCTGTCAAAAACCCAGACAGACCGTTTACTGAACATCTTCAACAGCCATGTTAAATACTCTCTTCTGGTATCCCCAGCAACTCTGCTCAGGATCAAGCTCCATTATGCTCAGTGCTGCCTATGGGGGAGCCCTGGCTGGGGGAAAGGTGGGAGCTGGGGGGGTTATAATTCGTGCCCAGCAAAGTGCCTTCCCTTAGAGGCATTTACAACCAAATGACCATGTGTAACTGTCATTCTCTCCCCAGACGCCTCCGTGAATTGGTTGAGAAGCTCCAGGGTGAGTCCCAGCTTTTAATAATGACAAAGCGTAGTGATAGAAAAGAGCGATTTGTTTGCCCATTCCAGCTCAGCAGTGACCCATGGGCTTGAAACATGGATTTACTCAGGATTCCCAGGGTTCAGATTGTGTCTGTTACCTTGGTCTCACTTCTGCTACCTCCCTCTACCCAGGAGCAGGTAGCTGACTCCCACATCTGCTGTTAGCCTTGCTAGTCAGACCCTGCCCCCTCAGACACACAGACCCACATCCAGGCAAGAGGAAAACATCCTTCCCAAACTCCACACCACAGCGATAGGGAAGAATCCCCCACAGCTTGAAAATCTATCCGGATACAGAGGGGCTTTCCCCACCAGCCTCTGCAGTCAGACAAACAACCAAATCCCCCAGGAAAACACTCCCTCTCTGTCAGTTTGGTCATTTGTGTTCTCACAAAGTACCACCTGGCAATTTTCTGGTCTCAACTTCTCTGCTATCGCAGGCATTGGAGCTGCATCCTGATTTAAAGAGACACAGTTACTTTCCACAAACTTATCAGAAATAGCATCCTGAAAAACTGGGACCTGGATCGAGGAACCCTCTGCCACCCCTTTCTCTGTCCCTGAGAAGTCAGCTGTGTGACTTTTCCCCTCCAGGAGGTCAGGTACGCAGTTCCTTCTCAAAACCTGGGTCAGAGGCTGAGTGCCTGGGTGCACAGAGGTTGACTCAGCCATCCTCCTAGTGTTCTGGGCATCCTGCCCCAAGTGACTAGTGAAGAGACATTCTTGTACCCCCACCACTATTTCTTCCCCTGTTTCCTCCTCTGGGCCCCCTCCTAAGACACAGTTCTCTGTGCTCCCTACGAACAGTTCTATCCCTTGTTCATCTGCAAAACTCTGCCAGCTAACAACTCGGACAATTTCCTTAATCACTGACAACACCTTTACTGCCCCTGTGCCTGAGGGCATGTTGCTTTCTGCTGGAAAGGAGCTAGTCTCAACCCCTCCCATACTTGGAAGCACCCTTCTTCCCTGTGTTACAGAGTCACAGGAATCCTCACCCACTTCAGTGGTTTCTGAGATTCCCTGCCCCTTCCTTGGGCTCTCCTCTGGGACACATTTCTCTATGATCCCTAGAGCTGGGTCTGTCTCTGGTTCATCTGCAACCTGCTGGCAGATAACAACCAGGACAATTCTTTCCCTGGCAGGCATTACACTCCCATCTCTTCCTCATTTGGTGTTGCCTCCAGCTGCAGTGTAGGAGTTGGTCTCAACCACCCTCCCACCTGGAAGCATGTGGCTTCCCTCTTCTGCAGAAGAATCAAGGAAACTCTCTGAGCAGTTCCTGAGACCTTACCCTTTCCCTCTGGGGACCCAGCATAAAATTCCCTCTTGCTGCAGGCAAATACTTTAATCTGAGCTACACAGATAAAATCATTACCAAGAAGCAGGTCAACTAGGAAGTGTTCCATTACCCCCAGTCAAAACACTTTCCAAACCTTCCCACACCACATGGATTTTAGCTAGTGGTATGAGGAATCTGCTTTCGCCCACCCCACAATCTCTGCCATCTGGCCAGGTAACATATTGGCCTTTGGGCCCACACTCTGTTTAACCAGAGAGATCTGGGCCCATGTATCCTTCTGTCCCAAGTACTCCCTGACATTAATTTCGACAACCTTAACCAGCTCCATGTCTCATTCTGCAGAGGCTAATCTCACAAAACCAATATGATAGGTTTTGATTGCCTGAGGGGGTTCTGTGTTGAGGACAGCAGAACTAACATGAGCTATTGGTTGCCCGATTGCCCCTAGCACAGGGGCATTTATTCCTTAGGTGATCAGTGGAATTACACTGATAGCACTTTCTGGACTCTTCTGCTTTTACAGGAGATTTGGGATAGGAGTTATCAATAGAGGGATGTTTTGGGGGAGGAGAACGTTTAGGCTCCCAACCCCCTTCTCTCTTCCCACGGGCAAAATGGGATTCTCCCTTCCCACCAGTTTTAAACTTCTCTTTTTGTGGCCTGCCCTCAATAGATGCCTGAGTCTGTTCAAAGACATCAGCTAAAAAAGTCATCTCATCCACAATCTTTACTCCATAGGCATTGCTTTACTTCAGCCTTACATATGCTTAAGAAATGCTCTTGAGCAACAAGATCAAGCATTCCTTCAAAACTTGCCACCTCTTTACCCCTCACCCATTTCCCCAACAAATATTTCATTTGGTTTACACATTCTCCATTACTCATTCCAATATCCCCTTTAAGATTCCTAAATTTAATTCTATATATTTTGGGGGTAATCTGAAGACTTCACAAAACAGTATCTTTAAGTGTACAATAGTTTAAAGCATCTTCATTAGGAATTCCATTGAATATATTTCGAGCTTTACCAGTTAATTTTGCAATCAGGGTAGGAACTCCCTTATCATCAGGGATTTCAAGCAATACACATAGCCTTTCAAAGGAGGTCAGATATTCAGCAATATCATCCTCTTCACTCTATGCAAGACATAAGCAGGGCCGGCTCCAGGCACCAGCCAAGCAAGCTCTTGCTTGGGGCGGCAGACTCTATGGGGCGGCATTCCGCCCAAAGCTAGGGCGGCACGTTGTCTCTCACAAAGTCTCACTAGTGACCAGCAGCAACCCCTCCTGGTGCTGTGATCACTCAGCCAACTGCACGTGGAGCCCATATACCCAGCTAGGTTGCATGAATGTTCCCAGAGCCACTCATGAATCACCCAGAGAAAGGCACCAGAGCCAAATCCTCCCAGCACTGTACCCCAGGAATATACCATCAAGACAAGCAGTGCAGATTTATTAATTGGTTCACTACTTCATCAATGGAAAGATGGGTATACCCCAGCCGTACAAAGATTTGTACTTCATACAAACTCACTGGTAAAGATAAACAATTAAACAAATTTATTGACTATAAAAGATAGATTTTAAGTGATATGAAATGATAGGCAAAAAGTCAGAGTGAGTTACCAAAAGAAATAAAATATAAGCCCACTGTCTAAACTCTCAACCCTGTTAGACTGGGCAGCAACCAGATTAAGCAGTTTTTCTCACCCCCACTAGATATTGCAGTCCACAGATTTCACCTTTGAAATCAGGGCCTGTCCCCTCAGTTGGAGTCTCAAGTCTCCAGCGACCTTGTAGCTTGTGTAACCCACACACCTTCTGGGTGTGGTGTTCTGTCCCGTCTAGTGGCACAGAGATCACTTAGAGAGAATTAAATGAGTCTGCTCAACAGGCAGTTAGAGGCGCATGCATTAAGCTCCAAAGGTCCCCGGGTTGATCCTTCCAGCCAATGACCGCGGTTTCTGTGTTACACTTGCAGTGTAGGTGAGTGAAGGAGAAAAGCCAAGCCTGAGCCTGCTGTGTTCAGTTTTATACCCTCAGTCCATGTGCTTGTAGAACACATGTCCAGGAATGTCTGGGGGGCATTGCTGAGTCTCCAGGCAAATCTGAGCAACCCCCCTGGTGTGGCCTCATGCAGGTGAGTCATTGCATTGTAGTTTCCTTGCTGGACAACGGCTGTTGATGGGTTGTTTCACACCTTGCCTGGGCATTGGTTACTTTCCTTGCTGTTGCCTCTGGGGAGCTAATATCTGGTTGATTCCCCAACTTACAGCATGCTTTAGTGACCACATACAACACAATCCTCATAACTTCGCATGCATTAAAGATATACATATATGGAGAGAGAAATGACTTTCAGCAGATCATAACCTGATACCCCTGATACCTTACAAGGTATGCTTTATATGTGAGATCGCGATTATATGCAGATAAGGAATGTGGGGGGTTACTGGGTGCTCCCCCAATGAACAGAATGTCACAATAGATTTCTGAAAAGCACTGTAAAATATAGTTTTTTTCCCTTCATAGACGGTGAGTTACATGGGCCCATGGTACCTGTGTGCCATCAATAGTTAGGAATGTGGGCCTGGCTCCACCTATGTTTGGGCTTTGGGGGGCCCCATACTTCAGGGGGATGTGGGGTCCAGGGCAGCCTGGGAGGTTAGTGAGGGACCTGGTGCCGGCAGCAGCCAGTGACTTTTTTCCAAAAGGCAAACAGGCTGCATTTGCCCTAAGAATATCCCAGTGTCCTACAGCACTTTGGGGTGCTGTGCATTGTCCTGCTGTGGCCCCAGAGAAGGTTCCCCACTTCCTTGCTGCAAAGCCTGGGTTACAGTTGCCTGTGATTTTGGGAGGTTCTGTGATGCAGCTGCACAACGATGAGTCCTGCATTTCAGCCAGTGGAGCATTAATGACATGTCTCCCGCTGCAGAGCGATGATCGCGTATGTCAATGTCTCTTCTCTCTGGGGTGGTGGATGCTTTAAGATAAAACACAGTAATGTTACTTTTCTGCTAAACCAGCCTAATGCCAGAGAAATGAAGCCAGAAAATGTCCATCTGACAGCACTGCTATCTGTACCTCAGGAGCAGTTCTAATGGGCATCTAGGCTGGGAAACACCAATGGCCCCACTTCCTACATCAACCCCTGTGAGGCAGGCAGCTCAGCTTTCCCCTCCCCAGCCTTGGTCTGGCCCTTTTCTGCTCCCAGACAGCTGGGCTTTGCCCTGACACCTCCCAGCTGG
Source organism: Mauremys mutica (assembly GCF_020497125.1). NCBI lineage: Eukaryota > Metazoa > Chordata > Testudines > Geoemydidae > Mauremys > Mauremys mutica. Next base: position 13,520,078 of record NC_059086.1, read on the forward strand.
GCAGAGGAGCCCTTCTCCCTCTCTCCATGCCAGCCAGCCCCCTTGAGTTGGTGCCGGGTCTCCCTGTGATGGGGTGTTATTATAGACTCATAGACTTTAAGGTCAGAAGGGACCATATGATCATCTACTCTAACCTCGTTCATGTTGCAGGCCACAGAACCTCACCCGCCCACTCCTACAGCAGGCCCCCTAACCTCTCACTGAGTTACAGAAGTCCTCAAATCATGATTTAAAGACTTCAAGTTACAGAGACTCCACAATTTACGGTAGTTTAAATCTGCAAGGTACCCATGCAGAGGAAGACAAAAACACCCCATAGTCTCTGCCAATCTGACCTGGGGGAAAATTCCTTCCTGACCCCAAAAATAGTGATTAGTTAGACCCTGACCATGTGGGAGAGACCCACCAGCCAGACACCTGGCTACAAATTCTCTGTAGTAAGCCAGAGCCTGCCTCATCTAGGCTGTGGCTACACTTAGCACTTCAAAGCGCTGCCGCGGTAGCGCTTTGAAGCGCTAAGTGTAGTCAAAGCGCCAGCGCTGGGAGAGAGCTCTCCCAGCACTGTCCATACTCCACCTCCCTGTGGGGAATAACGTACAGCGCTGGGAGCTGCGCTCCCAGCGCTGGGGCTTTGACCACACTGGCGCTTTGCAGCGCCACAATTTGCAGTGCTGGAGAGGGTGTGTTTTCACACCCTGCTGCAGCGCTGCAAATTTGTAAGTGTAGCCAAGCCCCTAGTGTCCCATCACCAGCCGTTGGAGATATTTGCTGCTAGCAGTTGCAGAATGGCTACATACGATTGTACCATCTCATCATACCATCCCCCACATAAACTTATCAAGCCAGTTACATTTTTACCCCCTACTCCCCTTGGGAGGCTGTTCCAGAACTTCACTCCTCTGATGGTTAGAAACTTTCTTCTAATTTCAAGCTTAAACTTGTTAATGTCCATTGGTTCTTGTGCCCACATTCACTTAACATAAATAAATCCTCTCCCTCCTTGGTATTTGTCACTCTGACGTATTTATAGAGAGCAATCATATCCCCCCTCAGCCTTCATTTGGTTAGGCTAAACAAGCCAATTATTTGAGTCTCCTCTCATAAGATGGGTTCTCCATGTCTCAGATCATACTAGTAGCCCTCCTCTGCACCTGTTCCAGTTTGAATTAATCTTTCTTAAACATGGAAGACCAGAACTGCACCCAGCATTCCAGATGAGGTCTCACCAGTGCCTTGCAGAATGGTAATAACACTTCCCTGTCTCTACTGGAAATACCTCCTCTGATGTATCCTAGGACTTCATTAGCCTTTTTCATGGCTTATCTTATCTGAAATAAGGACTCATCTATGCTGTAGGCAGTGTAGTTGTTTCCAGTCCAGTTTGATATCTTAATGATTGATGTTATTAATGACAATATTTATAATGGCTCCAAGCACTTTTTATTATTCTATTGTTCTATTAGAGATTAAATGGCTCCCAACAAGCATGTCTTAGATCTATGGGCAATCACAACTACTTGCTGAAATTGGTGGCTCAGCTGAAGCAATGGAAAACTACCACTCAAGGAGAAGACCGCAGAAGAGCATGGGCAGGACAGGGCCATGTGGCCCAAGAGGGTTCCTTTGGGTCTGATAAGAAAAGCAGAGTCATGCTATGTGATAGAAGCAGCAGAAATATCTCAAAAGCAATAAGAAAGCCAGACACAGCCAGAGGAGCACTTGGAGCAGGATACTGAAAGCTGAGAGGGAAAGAAAGTTTTTGGGCAGAGTGCTGGCTGGAAAGAGGCTTGGAGCTGGGATCAAAGAAAGTGCCTCCTGTTGTCTGGTCCCGTTGTGTTCAGGGAAACAGACCTTTGTAGCTGTTATGTAAATAAGTAGGGTTGCATCAACAAACATACCTGACTCTGTCATCACTTTCTCCTCTCAATGTAACTATGCACAAGACCCAGAATATTGGCTCACTGCTTGGGTCAAAGGGAAATCTCTATATATAATTTTGATAGAGTTAAACCAGCTTCTGAATTCACAGGAGTCTTAAATATCTTTATAAGCAATATCCTGTCCTACAATCATTTACTAAAATCTCTAAGGGATAAATTGGCATTTGTTAGTATAAGAACAGCCAAAGTAATAGTAGCAAAATTTGCAGAAAGTGAATGAGACTCCATCTCTCTTGCATCCGATGAAGTGGGTATTCACCCACGAAAGCTCATGCTGCAAAACGTCTGTTAGTCTATAAGGTGCCACAGGATTCTTTGCTGCTTTTACAGATCCAGACTAACATAGCTACCCCTCTGATACTTGACATCTCTCTGAGATCACTTGAGTTCTTTGACCCAAACTTTCAGGACAAGATCTCCTTGGTGATGAGATGTGGTTATCAAATTTCATATCTGCTGGAATGGATTTATATGTGTGTGTGTGTGTGTGTGTGTGTGTGTGTGTGTGTGAAAATCAGACTCATAACAGGATGCTAACTTTACCCTTAACTCCGAGGAGACCAACTATGCTTCCATGATAGCATCACACACTTCCTCCCTTTGTGACATTGCTTTAAATGCTCAGATTTTACTGAGCATTTTAGTTACATAATAAAAAAAAAATACTAGGAGAGAACTTCAGTGACCAAAGCTCCTCCTATGGATCTTTAGAGCAGTGGTCTCCAAAGTGGGGTGCGCACATCCCAGGGGGGCGCAAGAGGATCCTGGGGGGTGCGTGGCAGGAAGAGTGTTTGGTTTTTTTTTTGCTTTGGCAGTTTGGGCAGGAGTCCAAGCTTCTTCGTTTTTTTTTATTTTGTTTTGTTCCGGTGTGGCGGGGGGTGCGTGCTCAAAAAATTGTTACTGATAGGGGTGCACGATTAAAAAGGTTTGGAGACCACTGCTTTAGAGGATGAGAAATAAAAATTTAAGGTTATTGTTCATTGCCAATATCGGCTGAAGTGTGGACAAATAATTATCATGAGGAAGCAATTGGGGGAAGGAAGCTCTGTGTTAGCAGCTTTCCCTGCAACTACCATGATACCCATGGCGTGTACACCACCGCACAGCTGCTGTTAGCAGTGTGAGATCATGCACACCCCACTGACACCTACATTGCATGCAAACCCATTGGGGGAAATCCTCCCTCATTGATGTCAATGTGAAACTCCCAGGATTTCACCCATTGCCTGTCTTCCTTCCCAGTGAGGCACAAGGTTAGCAGTGAGTGGTGCTGGGGCTTCTCACTAGAGCTGATTCCCACTTGGGTAATATTTCAAAGGAGGTTTTCAAACTTGCCTGGGGGATTTGGTTGTTTGTCTGACTGCAGAGGCTGGTGGGGAAAGCCCCTCTGTATCTGGATAGATTTTCAAGCTGTGGGAGATTCTTCCCTATCGCTGTGGTGTGGAGTTTGGGAAGGATGTTTTCCTCTTGCCTGGATGTGGGTCTGTGTGTCTGAGGGGGCAGGGTCTGACTAGCAAGGCTAACAGCAGATGTGGGAGTCAGCTACCTGCTCCTGGGTAGAGGGAGGTAGCAGAAGTGAGACCAAGGTAACAGACACAATCTGAACCCTGGGAATCCTGAGTAAATCCATGTTTCAAGCCCATGGGTCACTGCTGAGCTGGAATGGGCAAACGAATCGCTCTTTTCTATCACTACGCTTTGTCATTATTAAAAGCTGGGACTCACCCTGGAGCTTCTCAACCAATTCACGGAGGCGTCTGGGGAGAGAATGACAGTTACACATGGTCATTTGGTTGTAAATGCCTCTAAGGGAAGGCACTTTGCTGGGCACGAATTATAACCCCCCCAGCTCCCACCTTTCCCCCAGCCAGGGCTCCCCCATAGGCAGCACTGAGCATAATGGAGCTTGATCCTGAGCAGAGTTGCTGGGGATACCAGAAGAGAGTATTTAACATGGCTGTTGAAGATGTTCAGTAAACGGTTTTTGACAGAGTTATTTAGTCACAAACAGAGTCGGCTTTCAGCAGAAAATTTCAAGATTTTGTTAAAAAAAGAAGTTCCCCAAAACTGAAATATTTTGGCAAAATCTAGAAATATTCTGATTCAAAATACCACCATGGTGCCACATGGGACATGTAGTTCAGTTGCAGTGTGCTCATATTGTCCCCTGCAGGAGGGCTGGATCGCTGGGCTTCATCTCCCATGATGCACTGCAACCAGGGACTCCCACGATGTATTAGTTCCAGTCACCAAAAAGGGAGAAAGTGGTGCATCATGGGAGAATCAGAGAGCCTGGCTCAAAGAGGAGACCAGGAGCAGTAGACACCTGGACTACAGCTCCCATGAGGCACTCTTGCACCCAGCTCTCAGGGAAGGCGGTGGAACACGTTCCATTGGGAGCTTTCCCCGGGATGTGCCCTTTCCATGAAGGACTGGAAATGGTAACACTTTGGCTCAGTCCCCTAAGCCATGGCAACACAGGACTGGGGATTACAGGCAAAGGGTGGAACAAAGGAACCGGAGGGACTCAGCTGCACGAGCCCTGGCATCCTGAGATCTCTTTCTCATAATTCAGTTTGATCCCAGGCAATTTGTTGTTGTAACTCTTGGCCAGACAGTCTGATCAGACAGTGGGATCTGTCCATCCCCCACCAATTAACAGATTTTCCCCCAGTCCCCACATTTCTCCCCCAACCCTGGTAACCCTGATACTCTACAAAAACTCTTACATTGAATTTGATCTTCAGCAGAGTTGCTGGTGTCATGCTGGGCTCGTTCTCTGCGGGGAGTAATAAGGACAGGGGGTATCAGTGACACCGTGTGCTCTCTCTCTGTCACCTTGGTGACACTGAGTCTGTTTTCAGAGGTCCAGCTGTGAGGAGATTTCTTCCTATGGCTTGTTTTCCTACTAGGACCTTACATCTCCAATCAGCTCACACTCAGTGGAAAGGCAGCAAATCCAACTTCTGGATAATCAGGGAACATGGTGGCTTTACCATTTACAGAGGGAACATCTAATAAAGATGAGACTTGAACGTCCTGTTCTACTTCAGCAAAATGGCACAGAACCAACTAACCAAAACCCCACTAGGTCAGCATGGAGTTATGATTGGGAGGAGGGGGGGGGGGCGAGGAACTGAAAATTCCTGATACTTTAGGACAGAAGAGAACCTGGTCATTTTCACAAAGTTAGAACTGGGTGTCATTTTTCAACAGATTTTTTTTTCATGAACAATAGTTTAACAAAATGTTTGGCCAAAGTATTAAATCCAATGAAATTTTCAATGAAAAAAATCTTAAAACAAAATATTCATTTTGTTTTCTTTTGAATGGACACTTTTGTTTTGTTTCACTTAGAAATTTTTAGTCAGAAAATTGTTTATTTGAATTTTTTTCACCCAAATAAAACTGGATTTTTAGCCCAGGTCTCCTCAGTGCACAAAGGCTGAACATGCATTGTTAAGGCTCGACTTTAATGTATTTGCATATTGTGGAAATACAGCCTCAGAGCCCCACTTCTGGCCTAGTCTGCTAACCAGCTCCCATGTCCGAGGAGAGCAGGGTGGGAGTGTTTGTAGAGAGAGACTGGTCATAAGGCAGGAAGAAGGAGGAAAGGAATATTTGAAGAGAGGCAGCTAAGGAGCCCTACAGGTGGGGGGCACAGGAGGAAGGCAGGGAACATACCCTGCTGGAAGTTGGAGTGGGGGCTCCCAGTACTGAGAGTCCATGTGTCATGTCCCCATTACCCCCACAAGTTTTATTGGCAGAGTTGCTGCACTGGGGACCCAGGCTGGGTTGGACACTGGCATAGTCTGGAAACTGCCTCTAGTCTCCCCATGCGCCTTTCCTTCTCTGTGTCCAGCTGGTCACCCCATGGATTGCCTCATCTCCCACCTGGGAACTCTCTGTCCCACCCCCAGGGCTGGCTTCTCCCCTTATCATGTCTGTCTGGGTCGGGACCATGTAGATTTCCTGGAATCCCTCTTGGAGCAATGTGCAGCTCATGAATATGCTCCCAGCTACGTAGCAGTGAGGCCAGCATGGGGCAGGCAGGTTTAGAACCAGTCAGGGCCAGCTCTACAGTTTTCGCCACCCCAAGCAGCGTGCCGAATTGCCACCACAGGCAGCGGGGGCAGTCCCTGTCCCCTTAGGGCGGCAGGTGCTTTTCTGTGGCTGCAGCAATTCGGCGGCAGCTTCTATGTTTAGCTGAAGCCGCCGCGGACAGCTAAACATAGCTTGGGGGCAGAACAACAGGGACTGCCGCCCCTTGCAGACTGTCTCCCCAAGCATCAGCTTGGAATGCTGGTGCCTAGAGCTGGCCCTGGAACCAGTGTATGGGTGCTGTGGCCCTCAGAAGGGCGGCTGGCTGCAGAAGGAATAGAGGGGAAAGGGAGCAGGAGTCGGGGGAGCCCTGAATGGCAGATGCTGGCACAAGAGCAACCGGGAGCAACCCTTAGACATTCTCTTTGGGGTCCCTGCAGAGTTTGTGTGTGTGAAGGGTGGGGAAGAGGTCCCTGAGAACCCCCTGACAGGGTGGTGAGCAGACAGTGAACCAGCAGCACTCAGCAACTCCCCTGACACTGAGAGCAGCCAATGAGTTGGTCCCGCTGGTCTGTGCTGCAGAAGCGATCAGCTCAGAGCCCCCTCTGCACAGCGCGTTGTTCACACATATGGTGTGCACTGAATCTCCACGGGTGTTCCTGCTGCCTGGTTCTCGCCATCAGGCAGGGGAGCGCTACGGCTGCCCCATGAACAGACCCGCAACGAAATCACGGGCCGCTGTGAGGGAACCATCTGTGGGTGTTTTAGGGGACGTCTGTGTGTGAACGTGCTGAACCTTGCACTAAACCCTCTGCAGCTGATGGAGCTAACATTGGGTGTTAGTCACAACAGCTGGATGGACTGGAGACCGTTGGCTCCCAGCCAGGCCTGGCCACTCCCAGCCCTGCCCCAAAGAAGAGACCCAGTTCAAGGGAGCTGGCTGGGTCACTCAGTGCCACTTTGTGGCCAACCAGCCCCAACACACCCTGAGTGTAAAACAGGGTCACCTTCAGTCTTTGAAACCCCCGGGGGTGATTTTCAAATGAAGTCGCTCTGGTGCCGGTGAATTCGATGGGAACATGCTGCTTTGGCATACCCCTTCCTTAAAGTGTCTCCTCCTAATCCCCAGATCCCATCCCGACCAGGAAGTTCATTCTGCCCTGGCCTTTTCAAAACTTCCTCCAGAATAAACATAAGAACATAAGAATGGCCCTACTGGGTCAGACCAAAGGTCCATCTAGCCCAGTATCCTGTCTTCCAACAATGGCCATATGCCCCAGAGGTAATGAACAGAACAGGTAATCATAAAGTGATCCACCCCCTGTCTCTCATTCCCAGATTCTGGCAAATAGAGCCTAGGGACACCATTCCTGCCCATCCTGGCTAATAGCCATTGATGGACCTTTCCTCTATGAATTTATCTAGTTCTTTTTTGAACCCTATTATAGCCTTGGCCTTCACAACATCCTTTGGCAAGGAGTTCCACAGGTTGACTGTGCGATGTGTGAAGAAATACTTCCTTTTATTTGTTTTAAACCTGCTGCCTACTAATTTCATTTGGTGACCAATAGTTCTTGTGTTATGAGAAGTAGTAAACAATACTTTCTCTACACCGGTCATGATTTTATAGACCTCAGTCATATCTCCCCTTAGCCATCTCTTTTCTAAGCTGAAAAGTCCCAGTCTTATTAATCTCTCCTCATATGGAAGCTGTTTCATACCCCTAATCATTTTTGTTGCCCTTTTCTGAAACTTTTCCAATTCCAATATATCTTTTTTGAGATGGGGTGACCACATCTGCACACAGTATTCAAGATATGGGCACCATGATATTTTCTGTCCTATTATCATCCCTTTCTTAATTATTTTCTGTCCTATTATCATCCCTTTCTTAATTATTCCCAGCACTCTGTTCCTTTTTTTTTTTTTTGAGTGCCACTGCACATTGAGTGGATGTTTTCAGAAAACTGTCCACAATGGCTCCAAGATCTCTTTCTTGAGTGGTAACAGCTAATTTAGATCCCATCATTTTATCTGTATAGCTTGGATTATGCTTTCCAATGTGCGTTACTTTGCATTTATCAACATTAAATTTCATCTGCTATTTTGTTGCCTAGTCACTCAGTTTTGACAGATCCTTTTGTAGCTCTTCGCAGTCTGCCTGGGTCTGAATTATCTTTAGTAATTTTGTATCATCTGCAAATTTTGCCACCTCACTGTTTACCCCTTTTTCCAGATAATTTATGAATATGTTGAATAGGACTGCTTCCAGAACAGACCCCTGGGGACATCACTATTAACCACTCTCCATTCTGAGAACTGACCATTTATATCTACCCTTTGTTTCCTACCTTTTAACCAGATACCAATCCACTAGAGCACCTTCCCTCTTATTGCATGGCAGCTTACTTTGCATAAGAGCCTTTGGTGAGGGACCTTGTCAAAGGCTTTTTGAAAATCTAAGTACAGTATATCCACTGGATCTCCTTGGTCCACATGCTTGTTGACCCCCCTCAAAGAATTCTAGTAGATTGGTGAGGCATGATTTCTCTTTAATAAAACCATCTTGACTCTTCTTCAACAAATTATGTTCATCTATATGTCTAACAATATTGTTCTTTATTATAGTTTCAGCCAGTTTGCCCAGAACTGAAGTCAGGCTTACAGGCCTGTAATTGCCAGGATCACCTCTGGAGCTCTTTTTAAAAATTGGCATCACATTAGGTATCCTCCAGTCATCTGGTACAAAGAGAACAGGAGTACTTATGGTACCTTAGAGACTAACACATTTATTTGAGCATATGCTTTCGTGGGCTATAGCCCACTTCTTTGGATGCATCTGGTACAGAAGCTGATTTAACTACCACAGTTGGTAGTTCTGCAAATTCATATTTGAGTTCCTTCAGAACTCTTGAGTGAATACCATCTGGTTCTGGCAATTTATTGCTGTTTAATTTATCAATTTGTTCCAAAACCTCCCCTAATGACACCTCAATCTGGGACAGTTCCTCAGATCTGTCACCTAAAAAGAATGGCTCCGGTTTGGGAATCTCCCTCACATACTCAGCCATGAAGACCAATGCAAATAATTCATTTAGGTTCTCCGTAATGGCCTTATCATCCTTGAGTGCTCCTTTACCACCTTGATCATCCAGTGGTCCACTGGTTGGTTAGCAGGCTTCCTGCTTCTGATGTACTTAAAAAAAATGTGCTATTACTTTTTGAGTCTTTGGCTAACTGTTCCTCAAATTCTTTTTTGGCCTTCCTAATTGTATTTTTACACTTCATTTGCCAGTGTTCATGCTCCCTTCTACTTTCCTCACTAGGATTTCACTTCCACTTTTTAAAGGATACTTTTTGCCTCTCACTGCTTCTTTTACTTTGTTGTTTAGCCACAGTGACTCTTTTTTGGACCCCCGCTCCCCACAGCCGGAGAGCTGAGCTCCACTGTGAGGCTGGAGTGGCCAAGCTGGTCCTTCAGTGAGGCCGAGAGAAAGGACCCAGAATGGAAACAAGGCCTGGTCTACACTAGGCGTTTAAATCGGTTTTAGGAGCGTAAAACCGATTTAACGCCACAACCGTCCACACTAGGAGGCACCTTATATCGATTTTAATGGCTCTTTAAATCGGTTTCTGTACTCCTGCCCGACGAGAGGAGTAGCGCTAATATCGGTATTAACATATCGGAATAGGGTTAGTGTGGCCGCAATCGACGGTATTGGCCTCCGGGAGCTATCCCACAGTGCACCACTGACCGCTCTGGACAGCAATCTCAACTCGGATGCACTGGCCAGGTAGACAGGAAAAGCCCCGCGAACTTTTGAAATTCATTTCCTGCTTCGACAGCGTGGAGAGCTCATCATCACAGGTGACCACGCACATCTCATCAGCACAGTTAACAATGCTGTCTCCTGAGAATCGAAAAAGAGCCCCAGCATGGACCGCTCGGGAGGTAATGGATCTGATCGCTATATGGGGAGAGGATTCAGTGCTAACAGAACTGCGTTCCAAAAGACGAAATGAAAAAGTATTTGAAAGAATTTCTAAGGCTATGACGGCTAAAGGCCACAGCAGGGACTCCGTGCAGTGCAGAGTGAAAGTTAAGGAGCTCAGACAAGCCTACCAGAAAACCAAAGAAGCAAACGGAAGGTCCGGGGCAGGTCGAAAAACATGCCGCTTCTATGATGAGCTGCATGGAATTTTAGGGGGCTGCGCCACAAGTACCCCACCCCTGACCGTGGATTCCGAGGTGGGGGTTGTAATCTCTGCCATGTCTGAGGATTATGCAGACGGGGAAGATGAAGAGGAAGAAGAAGAGGAAGACCTCGCAGAGAGCACACAGCAATCCGTGACCCCCAGCAGCCAGGAGCTTTTTATCACCCTGACGGAATTACCCTGCTCCCAGCCCTCACAAGCAACTATTCCAGAGAATGACGCCCTGGAAGGGAGCTCTGGTGAGTGTACCTTTGCAAATAGCAAACAGTGTTTTTTAAGCAAGCCTTTTTTAATGATTGATTTGCCCAGAGGACTTGGGATGCATTCGCAGACAGTATAGTTACTTAGAAAAGTTTGTTAACATGTCCGGGGATTGAGAGGAAATCCTCCAGGGACATCTCGATGAAGCGCTCCTGTAGGTACTCCAGAAGCCTTTGCAGAAGGTTTCTGGGCAAGGCATCCTTGTTCCGCCCACCATGGTAGGACACTTTACCATGCCATGCATGTAGCAAGTAATCAGGTATCATTGCGTGGCAAAGCATAGCGGCGTATGGTCCCGGTGACTGCTGGCATTCAAGAAGCATCCGCTCTTTATCTTGTTCTGTTATCCTCAGCAAAGTGATATCGTTCAGGATAACCTGGTTAAAAATCAGGAATTTAAGTAAGGGGGGTGGCCATTTCTCTACTGGGTTTGTGGAATGCAGCAGCTTAAAAAAAACACTTTCCTGCACGTAGCGAAGCGGGGGGAGGGGAGGAGTGAAATGCCGATGATCTTTTCTGTTTGGTCACCGGCGAGGCGATCTTCCCCAAGCTACCGGACAAGCAGTGGGTGGGGGGAGGGGGAAGGTTGTTGATTAGCAGGGAGCCAGCGTGGTATTAGCCATGCGTTGGGGGGGGAGGGGTAAATCACTGAGACAGTGGCTTACCATGGCCGCATGCAAGCTGAATCCTGATGCCTGGACCTGTGTCTGAGATCTGTAACCCCAGAGATGCAAGCAGTCACTATTAAGATGAAAAATGCGACCTTGTAGGGAAATCACATGTGCTATGTAAGGTGAATAGTGCTTTTCACTGTGAAAGAGTATAACCATTGTTCTGTAAAATGTATCTTTCTAAATATTTATCTCCCTCATGCAGCTGCAAATTTTTCAAGCGTCCCTCCTCCATCCCAAAGGCTAGCACAGATAAGGCGGAGGAAAAAGAAGACGCGAGATGAGATGTTCTCGGATATTATGGAAGTTACACGCAATGAAAGAGCTCATCTGAATGAGTGGAAGGACGTGGTTTCAAATTACAGGAAAGAGGCCAGTGAACGTGAGGACAGGAGGGATGAACGTGAGGACAGGAGGGACAACCGAGATGAGAGGTGGCGGCAGGAAGACCGGCAGGAAAATCAGCGGTGGCGGCAGGAAGATCAGCGGTGGCGGGATGCAACTCTGGGGCTGCTGCGTGATCAAACTGACATGCTCCGGTGTCTTGTGGAGCTTCAGGAACGGCAGCAGGATCACAGAGTGCCGCTGCAGCCCCTGTATAACCACCCTCCCCCCTCACCATGTTCCTTAGCCTCCTCACCCAGACGTGTAAGAACGCGTGGGGGGAGGCTCCGTGCACCCGCCCACTCCACCCCCGTGGACAGCCCAACCAGAAGGATGCCGTTGCTCTGAATTTTTTTTTAATGGCCTTCTCCATCCCTCCTTTCCTCCTCCCAAAGCACACCCTTACTTCTCTCCCTCTTTTTATAATGAATCAATAAAGAATTCATGCTTTTTAAATGAGAGTGACTTTATTTGCATAAGTAAGCTGTACTCGAAGGGGGAGGGGGAGTTGCTTACAGGGACTGAGTCAATCAAGGGGGTTGGGTGTTCATCAACAAACACAGCAGTCACACTGTACCCTGGCCATTGATGAAGCTCGTTTTCAAAGCTTCTCTGATGCGCACCGCTTCCTGGTGTGCTCTTCTAATCTCCCTGGTGTCTGGCTGCGCGTAATCAGCGGCCAGGTGATTTGCCTCAGCCTCCCACCCCGCCATAAAGGTCTCCCCCTTACTCTCACAGAGATTGTGGAGAATACAGCAAGCAGCAATAACATAGGGGACATTGGTTTGGCTGAGGTCTGAGCGAGTCAGTAATGTGCGCCAGCGAGCCTTTAAACGGCCAAATGCACATTCCACCACCATTCTGCACTTGCTCAGCCTGTAATTGAACAGATCCTGACCACTGTCCAGGCTGCCTGTGTATGGCTTCATGAGCCATGGCATCAAGGGGTAGGCTGGGTCCCCCAGGATAACGACAGGCATTTCAACATCCCCAACTGTTATTTTCTGGTCTGGGAAGTAAGTCCCTTGCTGCAGCCGTTTAAACAGAGTAGTGCTTCTGAATACGCGAGCGTCATGAACCCTCCCTGGCCATCCCGCGTGGATGTTTGTGAAACGTCCCTTGTGATCCACCAGTGCTTGCAGCACCATTGAAAAGTACCCCTTCCGGTTTACGTACTGGGTGCCCTGGTGCTGCGGTGCCAAGATAGGGATATGGGTTCCATCTATCGCCCCCCCACAGTTAGGGAATCCCATTGCAGCAAAGCCATCCACTATGGCCTGCACGTTTCCCAGAGTCACAATCTTTCGTAGCAGCAGCTTAGTGATTGCTTTGGCTACTTGCATCACAGCAGCCCCCACAGTAGATTTTCCAACTCCAAATTGATTCCCGACTGACCGGTAGCTGTCTGGCATTGCAAGCTTCCACAGGGCTATCGCCACTCGCTTCTCTACTGTGAGGGCTGCTCTCATCTTGGTATTATGGCGTTTCAGGGCAGGGGCAAGCAAGTCACAAAGTTCCATGAAAGTGCCCTTACGAATGCGAAAGTTTCGCAGCCACTGGGAATCGTCCCACACCTGCAACACAATGCGGTCCCACCAGTCAGTGCTTGTTTCCCGGGCCCAAAATCGGCGTTCAATGGATAGAATCTGCCCCATTACCATCAGGATCTCCAAAGCGCCGGGGCCCGCGGTTTGAGATAATTCTGTGTCCACGTCCTCATCACTGTCATCGCCGCGCTGCCGTATCCGCCTCTTACTCGCCTCGGTTCGAAGGTCCTGGTTCAGCATATACTGCACGAGAGTGCGCGAGGTGTTTAAAACATCCACGATTGCGGTATGGAGCTGAGCAGGGTCCATGCTTGCTGTGCTATGGCGTCTGCACGGTTCACCAAGCAAAAAAGGCGCGAAACGGTTGTCTGCCGCTGTCAGGGAGGGAGGGAGGGGTGAGGCTGTACCCAGAACCACCCGCGAAAATGATTTTTGCCCCATCAGGCACTGGGATCTCAACCCGGAAATGCCAAGGGGCGGGGGAGGCTGCGGGAACTATGGGATAGCTACGGGATAGCTACCCACAGTGCAACGCTCCAGAAATTGACGCTAGCCTCGGACCATGGACGCACACCACCGATTTAATGTGTTTAGTGTGGCCGCGCGCACTCGATTTTATAAAATCTGTTTTACAAAACCGGTTTACGCAAATTCGGAATAGTCCCGTAGTGTAGACGTACCCCAAGACAGGAGAGGGAATAATCTCCTCCTACCTTTGATCCCTTGGTAGAGACATGACTGGAAGGCAGAGAAACAATGTGATATCAGACACGACATGTTTCCTCGTGGGGGGGGAGAGAGAGAGAGAGAGAGAGAGAAACTGAATGATGTGGCCCAAATTCATCATCGTATTGATGCAGAGCCCCATCCCCACAGCCCAGCCCAGCGCTCTCCTCCACCAGCCCCAGTGACTGCCCCCGGGAGTGGTGAGGCCAAGTCTGACCATTTTAGTGCCAGTCTCACAGCATTTGTTCTACATAAAGCCCCAGTCAGGGGGTTCAGTGAGAAACTTGGCTTTCATTAAAAAAATATATATGTAAATTTATAGCCCTCATGGCTGGAGAGAAAAGCCTCAAAATGTGATCTGAGAGACCCCACAAAGATCAAATCCCACAGGAAGATACAAAGAACCCACTTTGATGACTTGTTGGAAATCCCATGAGTTTTAAGCCAGTCTCGAGATTGTTGGGGTGACTCGAGTGCTGTGAAAGCTTGAGGTGGGGACACTGTGTGAGGAAAGGTTGGCAGGACAGAGCTGTGTCCAGAGCTCTATTATCAGAGCTGTTAGGCCCTGATTCAGGAAAGTACTTACACACAGAAACATACTTAGGAGCCCTTCCTGACTTGGGGATTCCTTCATGAACTGCAGCCTTAGTTATCTGTGTGTTGATATTCCATCCAGACACACACCCCTGGCTGAGTCTTAGATGTGACCATGTATGGGGCAGGAACTGCCCTCTTTATTACTAATCTGTGCAGCAGTGGATGCAGTGGGGCTCTGATCCCTGACAAGGGCTACAAGGTGCTACTGTAATACAAATAATTAATCATAATGATAATCCCTTTCATCATCCACAGTATTCATCATCTATCCATAGTATTAATCATTTTTCCACAGTATTCTTTTCAGCAAGTTAAAGAAGTATGGGCTGGATGAATGGATTATAAGGTGGACAGAAAACTGGCTAGATCATCGGGCTCAACGGGAAGGCTAACGACATTTTGGGCTGCATAAGTAGGAGCACTGCCAGCAGATTGAAGGACGTGATCGTTCCCCTCTATTCAGCATTGGTGAGGCCTCATCTGGAGTACTGTGTCCAGTTTTGGGCCCCACTCTACAAGAAGGATGTGGAAAAATTGGAAAGAGTCCAGCAGAGGGCAACAAAAATGATTAGGGGGCTGGAGCACATGATTTATGAGGAGAGGCTGAGGGAAGTGGGATTATTTAGTCTGCAGAAGAGAAGAATGAGGGAGGATTTGATAGCTGCTTTCAACTACCCGAAAGGGGGTTCCAAAGAGGATGGATCTAGACTGTTCTCAGTGGTACCTGACAACAGAACAAGGAGTAATTGTAGGTACAAGTGCTGGCAAGCCACACTGTCTCTGCATTGAACCGTTCATTAGAACAGTATAGTATGCACTTTCTGCTATGCTAGCTTAGTCACACAAGACAATGGCCCGGTGATGGGAACCAGCCTTAACCAATCAGAATGAAGTAAACAGGTGTATCAATCATATAGTAATAAGTAACCTGTGTGATGTCAATCATGTAATACTGAGAACCAGTCTGTAAGAAAGAGAATAAAAGCAGCGGTCTGGGACTATACCAGGACGCCTCACTGCAGCCTTGTCTCGTCTCTGTTTCCCGATACAACATCTGGTGACCCCGACGTGATCCAGACACAGGACCCCCGACTCATCGGCTGGCTTAGCCTTGGTGCACCTCAGCGCAACGCGCTCCCTCGTGAGTATGGGGGGGGACTTATCCATTGAGCAAAAAGATCATGCAAAAGAGTTATTGAAGCTTATCAAACAGGACGGGTGTACTGCAGTATCGTTACGGCACTTGGAGGAATTGCTCCGAGTGATTGAGTATAAGTGCCCATGGTACTCGAACCGAGGCTCCCTAGATCACTCCGATTGGATAAAGATCGGAGAGGCATTGTTTAGGGAACCTCGAGCCGAGATCCAACATATTCTGTTGTGGCAGCACTGTTCAGCTGCGGTGGGGAGATTACGAAAAGAGGCGTCCCCCTCCGCACCTCCCTTGCTCTCGGTAGAGGCACCTCCCGCCTATCTCTGAGTGCTCCCACCAGCCCCTTTTTTAGCACCAAAAACTTCTACACCAGTGGTGGACACCCTGGGGCAGAAGTCCCTTCATCAGGGTGCTGTCTGTGCCGCCCTTGCGGCGGCGCGGGCGAGCGGGCAGGACCCCTTATTGGAAGAATGGGAGGGAGAAATCCCTTTGATGTTTCCCCTGTCTTATGACCCTCCCAATGAGGCAGGTGAAGTGGTAGCTCGACACTCCACCATCCCGTATTCTATTCTTCGGGAGCTTAACAAAGCGGTACGTGAGTCAGGGCTGCATTCCACTTATGTGCAGGGTATGATAGAAGGGATCGCTAATAGTTATACTATGATCCCGGAGGACTGGAAACATCTATTTCGTATGATCCTTTCCCCTGCACAATACGTGGTATGGGATAATGAGTTTAAATTGGCAGCCCTGGCACTCGGTAACGCGCAGAATACTGCTGAGCAAATATATGGGACAGGAGCTTTTGCCACCATAGAACAACAATCTATACTGCCCATGGAATCTTTTCACCGCACGGCAATGTGTATTCAAAGAGCCTTTAGGCGCGTTCCAGCCTCTGGCAAGCCCCTTCGATCATTCACAAATGTTAAACAACAAGCTACTGAACCTTATCATCATTTCGTTGATCGCCTCAAGGAGGCTGTTCAACGCCAAATTGACAATCCAGATGCTCAGACGGAACTCCTTTTACGCTTAGCGTATGAGCAGTCCAATGCTGACTGTCGGAAAATTCTCCAAACTATCATTCACCGCCCTAATTACACACTCGCTGACATGTTGCAGGCATGTGCCGAAGTAGGCACTCAGACCCACGCTATGGCACTGTTGGCGGGAGCAATCCGTCAAGGTAACAAACCTACAGGTAACTGCTTTAACTGCCAGCGACCTGGACACTTCAAAAAGGAGTGCCGGGCCCCAGGAGGTGGTGCTCATAAGGGAGGAACTAACACCACCGGGGGCCGTCCTTCTAAAAAGTGCCCAAAATGTAATAAAGGATATCATTGGGCTAATCAATGTCGCTCCTCTACTCCAGCTAATTCGGGAAACTTTCGACCGGGCCCCC
The DNA here is from genome assembly GCF_020497125.1 of Mauremys mutica. Classification (NCBI taxonomy): domain Eukaryota; kingdom Metazoa; phylum Chordata; order Testudines; family Geoemydidae; genus Mauremys; species Mauremys mutica. The sequence continues at coordinate 13,537,018 of NC_059086.1, forward strand.
CTCCAGCCCCGGTTTAAAGGAGGGAGCTTTGCCTGCCACAGCTGCTCGACCAGCCACAAAAGGCAGTGCTGGTTTGGATCTTATTAATGCAGTAGATATGCAATCCCCTCTCCCTGGTGACGTACTCCTCATGCCTACGCAGCTTTCTGGTCCGCTTCCCCCAGACACATTTGGGTTAATTTTGCCTTGCTCATCTGCCAGTAGTCAGTCTATTATGATTGTACCTGGAGTTATCGATTCTGATTACACCGGCATTATCTATGTTCAAATTTGGAGTCACCTTCCCCTCAAATTAAAGGCGGGGGACTCTTGGGCTCAACTGCTAATCTTACCTTACACAGCGCCGGCCGGACCCAGCCAGGCGAGTCGTGCCGGCGGATTTGGTTCTACTCGCGTTAATCTGGAGCAAGGTCTCCTTTTTCATCCACAGATTGCTGCAGTATTACAACATATCCGAACCCACAAGCCGACCCGTAAGTATACCATCAACGGTAAGGAGCTTTATGGGTTGCTAGACACTGGAGCGGATGTTTCAGTAGTTGCACAAAAGCATTGGGACCCTTCCTGGCCTTCCGAAGTTTCCCCCTCTGTTTGGGGAGTGGGAGGCCCGCAATCTTCTCGACAGAGCACCAATTGGCTCTCAGTATGGGATAGTGAGGACGGGCGAGAGGTTGCAAAAATTCGTCCGTGCATTTTGCCAATTGATCTTAATCTCTGGGGGCGAGACCTATTGTCTCAGCTGGGAGCCTCCCTAGTTGTGCCATGACACGTCAATGCTCTTCACACACTGCCCTCCCACTGGAATGGAAAACCCACGTCCCAGTGTGGGTTGAGCAATGGCCACTCCCTCAGGAAAAATTAATAGCCCTTAAGGAATTAGTTCAGGAACAATTAACCGAGGGACATATTGAGCCTACTACTAGCCCATATAATACTCCAATCTTTGTTATTAAGAAAAAATCTGGACGCTGGCGATTATTACATGATCTCCGAGCTATAAACAAAATTATGGAACCTATGGGAGCCCTTCAATGTGGGACCCCGAATCCGAATGTTATACCACATGATTATCAGTTAGCAGTAATCGATCTTAAGGATTGTTTTTTCTCTATTCCTCTCCTCCCCCGTGATCGAAAGTACTTTGCCTTTAATCGTTTTTCTATGCAACCGTTTAATATTATTACTGATAGTTTATATGTAGCCAATGTTGTTTCAAATATTAGTGGTAGCTATGTATCACCAGCGCTAGATAAAAATTTGCTAGCTTTGTTTTTAGCATTGCAACATCTCATTCATTCCCGTACCGATCAGTTTTTTATTGCTCATATTCGAAGCCACCAACCTTTCCCTGGCATGTTGACACAGAAGGCAATGCCGAGGCGGATGCCCAACTCAGGGCATTCCCTTGTACTCCTATAGAAAGTCATGCCCTACATCATCAAAATGCCAAGGCATTGGCTAAACAATTTCAGATCCCTCTTTCTGATGCTCGAGGTATTGTTCAACAATGTCCTCAATGCACCCTTAACCCACAGGGTCCTCCCATAGGGGTAAATCCCCGTGGTCTCGGAGCCAATCAACTTTGGCAGATGGATGTTACCCTTTTCCCCCCCTTCTCCCCTTGGAAATACCTGCATGTTGTCATCGACACATTTTCAGGCTACACTTGGGTAACTGCCCAAAAAGGGGAGGCTACCAAACATGTTTGTAATCACTTGATTCGCAGTTTTGCGGTAATGAGCAGCCCCGCTGAGTTAAAAACTGACAATGGCCCTGCTTACTGTTCCTCCGCCATGGCCGCATTTTGTGCCCGGTGGGGCATTCTCCACAAATTCGGCATTCCTTATAATTCCCGGGGTCAGGCCATTGTTGAGCGGGCTAACCGTACCCTAAAGGAGGCCCTTATTAAACAAAAACAAAAAGGAGGAGTGCCCCTATCCTTGCCAGATAAGGAAGAATGGCTGGCTCGTGTCTTGTTTACACTGAATCATTTAAATTTAACCTTGTTTAATAATCAGTTTTTATCTAGAGCCCAGCGCCATTATAGACAGACCGAGCCCCTTCCGGCGCCGAAGGTGATATATCGCAAGTTGCCAGGACCAGAGTGGAGCCTGCCTGTGCCACTCATCACCTGGGGCCGGGGCTACGCAGCAGTGTCAACTGAAACCGGCCCTGTGTGGGTTCCCGCTCGCTTTGTGAAGCCGTGGAGAGATGGCCTGGCATCAGGGGCTAAAGAATCCCATTCCGGACTTCAGTCTAACCCTGACGGATAGGGTGGACAAGATTGACAAGGCCCGAAAGCGTGGCACACCTAACACTGCCATAACTTGGGGGCAGGTCAAAGCTTTATCACGGCAGGCTGAACATGTATTAGAGCGGCTATAGATTATTTACTTATGCTGCATCATTATGGATGTAAAAAGGTTAATGATATGTGTTGCTTTAATATTTCTGATCATCATCATTCAGTTGAAAATCAACTCAAGATAATTAAAAATTTAACAGATCAAATCAGATACAATCCAGACCCCTTCGGGGGATGGTGGGATTGGCTCTCCTCATGGCTTCCTAACACTGGGTGGTTGCATCAGCTTGTCACCTTTGGGGGACTCACTGTACTATTACTCGTGCTGTTTTGCTGCGGCATCCAGTGTGTCCCTTCACTTGTTTCTCTCTTCATTAAGGGCTGTCCATGGACTAGCCCGGAGCCCCCCCGAAAGTATTAGTCATAGTTAACAAAACAAAAAAGGGTGAGATGTAGGTACAAGTGCTGGCAAGCCACACTGTCTCTGCATTGAACTGTTCATTAGAACAGTATAGTATGCACTTTCTGCTATGCTAGCTTAGTCACACAAGACAATGGCCCGGTGATGGGAACCAGCCTTAACCAATCAGAATGAAGTAAACAGGTGTATCAATCATATAGTAATAAGTAACCTGTGTGATGTCAATCATGTAATACTGAGCAACCAGTCTGTAAGAAAGAGAATAAAAGCAGCGGTCTGGGACTATACCAGGACGCCTCACTGCAGCCTTGTCTCGTCTCTGTTTCCCGATACAACAAGTAATGATCTCAAGTTGCAGTGTGGGAGGTTTAGGTAAGATATTAGGAAAAACTTTTTCACTAGGAGGGTGGTGAAGCACTGGAATGGGTTACCTACGGTGGTAATGGAATGTCCTTCTTTAGAGGTTTTTAAGGTCAGGCTTGACAAAGCCCTGGCTGGGATGATTTAGTTGGGAATTGGTCCTGATTTGAGCAGAGAGTTGGACTAGATGAGCTTCTGAGGTCCCTTCCAACTCTGATATTCTATGATCTCTTTGATCTCTCTCTCCAGCCAGCTTCCCAAAAACAAATGATAAGTTTCATTGTGTCTTTGATCATCTCTCTTCCCAGTCCCAGACACGCTGCAGGGTTGTCTCTGCCACATCTGTCTACTTTTGATAATACGGTTTGGCCTCACTGTCATACCCACCTTTCTTTCCCAGAAGATAAAGTACCACAGCCAGAACCACGATGGCAGGGATTGTAATTCCCAACAAGAACTTTATATCCGGCCCTAGGAAAGAACCTCAATGTGAATGGCCTCTCCAAGCAGCCACCGGCAAGTCCCCACTGGCTTGAGCTGACTGAGTTCTATAGAAAGTGACCTAATGGGACTGAGATCTGTATGGCATGCAGAGACTTGTGCAGAGCTCGTCCAAAATTATTTAATGGAACAGTTTTCCATCAGAAAGTTCTGTTTCTTCAAAATGAAAACCTATTGACAAAGCGCTTTGATGTTTCTGAATCAAAATGTGCTGAGTTTCTTCTGTTCCATGAAAAATCTGAAATTTTGACTTTTCATCCTCATTCAGGATGAAAATAAAATTTGAAAGGTCAGTATTTCTTGCAGGACCAAAATGCTATGTTCCCACTAGCTTTTGAGGCACAGATAACATAAGTGTCAAGTATCAGAGGGGCAGCCATGTTAGTCTGAATCTGTAAAAAGCAACAAAGAGTCCTGTTGCACCTTATAGACTAGCAGACATATTGGTGGAAATTTCCAGAGGCAGGTATCACCCATGAAAGCTTATGCTCCAATACATCTGTTAGCCTATAAGGTGCCACAGAACTCTGTCGCTTTTTACAGATATCATTAGTATCGCTCTGGCTGGAGTCACTAGATGGTGCTGTTACCCAAAGTCTGACACCATCTTCTCCTTGCCATGGGAGCTGTACACACAGTCTTTGTAGATATACAGTTTAGGTGTTGGTTTGCTGGTGCAGACGCTTTGGGGACAAACAGCCAGGTTTGGGCTCTGCTAAGGTCCATTCCTGGGGCTTGGTTGCTGCCAGGGAACCAGGCACTGGTGCTGGTCTGAGATTCCTGAAAGAGGGGTTTGCCCACATGCTGAGTGTGACACCTCTGTTCCAGGACTGGAGCATAGAGCGTAAACAACTAATTACCCAGAGAGAAGAACTTGTGAGTCCTGGTGTGACGGTGCATCTGGTACCTCCTGCCAGAGCAACAACAAATACAGTGAGTGAACAGGAGGAAATAATTCACTTAATGCCAGTTTAGCAGAGTGGGTCAGTGAACTCTAGATGAAACTTGCCCATCAGAAGGGTTTGGGATTCCCCCTTTGAAAGAGCCAGTTTCCTGCACTGCAAAGATGCAGCCCAGCTCAGCAATGCTGGTTAAAGCCTGAGAGAGATGCAGGGAGAGAGAGTGCTGCATTGGACGAGCCTATCACCCTATTGTGTTTCCTATACATCCATTGTCATGGCGTTCACACTCAGACTGCGGGTTGCCCAGCTCAGGACCCGCCTTTCTCCAAATAGAGCCCCCAGAATAAAGAAATGCTTCAGAATAATTTACCTTGTGGGGAGGAACCACCGACATCACCGCTGGAGTCACCATCTAGGCAACAAATACACAAGAGATCAGAGCAGAGCATGGCCCCACTCCAGGCCCATATGCTGCCCTCATGCAGCTACACCATGGGCAATACCTGGCTGGTGGCCGTGCTGCTGAAAGGGGCCTGGGGTTAGAGTGGATCACAAACTGAATCTGAGTCTGTTACTTGGGGTTTTCAGAACCTAAAATAGTGGTAAGCTAACTGTTTCACAGCAATTTCCATCTGAGAAATGATTTATACAAGTAAGCATGCTCTTATCTAAAATTACAATTGTTTAGATTTTAACACACACCCATACGCAATAGGCTTAGGACATCCCAGACATAGTTACCCACAGTCTCAGATGGTTTTGAGTAATCACCAGCCGGACTTCCAGGGGCCCTCTTTCTATCCAGCTGATGGGGAGTTTAGATGTCAGCTCCTTGTCCTGAGAAAAGTTTCTTCGGGTATTTACTGTTACTCTAACAAAGCACATAACCAGCACTGACTCCTAGTGGGTCAGCATAATGACCTCTACTGAGTCAGCAATTGTCCTAATTTCAACACGCTGCTCATCATCTCAAAACATTTCTAGTATTTTTAGCCATAACAACAATATATCGGAGGCATTTAAAACCAAGCTTGCTATTCACTTACTTTCCTCTGCAACTTTCTATCCCATCCTCCCATTCTGATTAACAAACTGCAAGTCTTCCCTTGTCTGACCTTGTCTCACATTATTGCCAGCTATGTGATGTTTGGTTTTCAGCCAACAGTGGCTACACATATAAAATGACTGACTGCAGCGCTGTCAAGTTCTGGGATACATGCAGGAATGTCAAATTCCAGGGCAACAAGTCAGCAATGGGACGTAGTTGTGAAAAGGGCTAACATTGTATGTAAGACATGGGAGGTCATTGGCCCGCTCTGCTTGGCACCGATGAGGCCTCAGCTGAAGTACAGTGTCCAGTTCTGCGTGTGACACTTTAGGAAAGATGTGGACAAATTGGAGAAAGTCCAGAGGAGAGCAACAAAAATGATCAAAGGTTTAGAAAACCTGACCTAGGAGGAAAGGTTAAAAAGCTGGGACTGTTTAATCTTGAGAAAAGAAGCCTGAGTGGGGATCTGATAACGGTCTCCAAATATGTTATGGTCTCTTATAAAGAATCATCGAATCATAGAAGATTAGGGTTTGAAGAGACCTCAGTAGGTCATCTAGTCCAGCCCGCTGCTCAAAGCAGGACCAACACCAACTAAATCATCCCAGCCAGGGCTTTGTCAAGCCTGACCTTAAAAACCTCTAACTGTGGTGATTCCACCACTTCCCTAGGTAACCCAGTGCTTCACCACCCTCCTAGTGAAATAATGTTTCCTCATATCCAATCTAGATCTCCCCCACTGCAACTTGAGACCATTGCTCCTTGTTCTGAGCACACCACTGAGATCAGCTGAGCTCCATCCTCTTTGGAACCCTCCTTCAGGTAGTTGAAGGCTGCTCTCAAATCCCCCATCACTCTTCTCTTCTGCAGACTAAACAAGTCCAGTTCCCTCAGCTGCTCCTCATAAGTCATGTGCCCCAGCCCCCTGATCATTTTTGTTGCCCTCCGCTGGAATCTCTCCAATTTGTCCACATCCTTTCTGTAGTGGGGGGCCCAAAACTGGATGCAACACTCCAGATGTGGCCTCACTAGTGCCGAATAGAGGGGAATAATCACTTCCCTCGATCTGCTGGCAATGCTCCTACTAATGCAGCCCAATATGCCATTAGCCTTCTTGGCAACAAGGGCACACTGCTGACTCATATCCAGCTTCTTATCCACTGTAATACCCAGGTCCTTTTCTGCAGAACTGCTGCTTAGCCAGTCGATCCCAAGCCTGTAGTGGTGCATGGGATTCTTCCGTCCTAAGTGCAGGTCTCTGCACTTGTCCTTGTTTAACCTCATCAGATTTCTTTTGATCCAATCCTCCAATGTGTCTAGGTCACTCTGGATCCTAGCCCTACCCTCCAGCTTATCTACCTCTCCCCCAGCTTAGTGTCATCCACAAATTTGCTGAGGGTGAAATCTATTCCGTTATCCAGATCATTAATAAAGAAGTTGAACAAAACCGGCCCCAGGACCGACCCCTGGGGCACGCTGCTGCTCGATACCGTTGATCGAGCTGTTGATCACTACCCACTGAGCCCAACAATCTAGCCAGCTTTCTATCCACCTTATAGTCTATTCTTCCAATCCATCCTTTTTTAACTTGCTGGACGGTGATGAATTGTTCTCAGTGCCTACTGAAAGTAAGAGAAGCAATAATGGGCTTAATCTGCAGCAAGGGAGGATTAGGTTAGACCAGAGGTAGGCAAACTATGGCACACGTGCCGCCTTTGGCACACTAGCTGATTTTCAGTGGCACTCACACTGCCTGGGTCCTGGCCACCGGTCCAGGGGGCTCTGCATTTTAATTTAATTTTAAATGAAGCTTCTTAAACATTTTAAAAACCTTATTTACTTAACATACAACAATAGTTTAGTTATATATTCTAGATTTCTAGAAAGAGACCTTCTAAAAATGTTAAAATCTATTACTGGCACACGAAACCTTAAATCAGCGTGAATAAATGAAGACTTGGCACACCACTTCTGAAAGGTTGCCGACCCTGGGTTAGACAGTAGAAAAAACTTTCTAACTATAGGGCTAGTGAAGCTCTGGAATAGGCTTCCAAGGGAGGTTGTGGAATACCTGTCATTGGAGGTTTTTCAAAACAGATTGGACAAACTCCTGGCAGGGATGGTCCAGTTTCACTTGGTCCTGTCTCAGTGCAGGGGGCTGGACTTGATGACATCTTGAGGTCCCTTCCAGCCAGACATTTCTATGATGTCCCTGACCCCACCTGCCTGTGTTGAGCTGTCTGAGCTGAGATGGGTTAAAATGGGGGTGGAGTGGGGGGGGGGTTCCCTGTGTCAAATTTTGAAAAAAGATGTTTTGTGATAATTTTTTTTTTCAGATTTTGATGAAATTCAGCATTTGGATTTCCAGGGATTATTATTTAATTGTCATTCTCACTCTGCCATCACCCCCACTTGCCTGTGATGCTGAGTTGCTGGGCAGGGTTGAGCTGGAATCTGATCACGTGGTTATCGCTGTCCTTGATCTCGTACCCGCAGGAGTAACTCCCAGAACTGTTCCTGGACACCACATGGTCATAGTTGTAGGTGACCTTCTCCTCTGAACCCCGCTGGGATGAAACCTCCTCCCCGTCCTTGCAGAAGATGATGCGGGTGGCCAGGAGCTGGGACAGCACGGAGCACTGGAGCCGCATGGAGTCCCCTGGCTGGGCAGACGTCTGGCTCAGGTAGAGGATGGGGCCACGGAGAGTGCCTGGGAAGGGGAATGGGTCAGCACTATCAGTGGGGCGTTGGTGGCGCCCAGCACTGTTGGTGGGACAGGATGCAAATGGCAGGTGGGTCTGTGCCACATCGTGGTTGGAGGGTCTGATTACAGCTCAACTGGGCAGATGGGGAGATGAACTCTCTCTGGTGACCGGAAGCTTCATTAAGTGGGATCATTTGGGTTGTGGAAGGGCTTGGAGGCTCAGTGGGCTGGGCTCCAATTGTCTGGCACTGCACACTCTCCTAGAACAAAGGGCCCTGACGTGGGCACCCGGCTGACATAGCTGGAGCAGTACGGCTGGGAGAGAGGCGACCCCTCATCAAGACCGGCCTCTGGCCATTGAGGGCTGTCTAGGGCAGAGGTTCTCAACCTTCTTCTTTCTGAGCCCCTGCTCCATCCCACAACATGCTATAAAAACTCCATGACCCAGCTGTACCACGACAACTGTTTTTCTGTATATAAAAGCCAGGGCCAGAGTTAGGGGGTAGCCAGGGATGGCTCCAGGCCCCAGCATGCCAAGCACGTGCTTGGGGCGGCAAGCCGCGGGGGGCGCTCTGCCGGCGCCGCGAGGGCGGCAGGCAGGCTGCCTCCGGCGGTTTGCCTGCAGAGGGTCCGCCGAAGCCGCAGGACCAGCGGACCCTCCGCAGGCAAACCGCCGGAGGCAGCCTGCCTGCCGTGCTTGGGGTGGCAAAATCCCTAGAGCCGCCCCTGGGGGTAGCAAGCCGGGCATTTGCCCAGGGCCCCACACCAAAGAGAGCACCACAAAGCTAAGTTGATCAGGCTTTGGCTTCAGTCCCGTGTGGTGGCGCTTTGGCTTTCTGCCCCACCCCTTGCTGCTGCCTTGCCCAGGCAGCCAGCAAAGAAGCAACTCAGCCAGCCCCTGCTGCACTGGGTGCAGGCTCACTGGGTGCGGCTTCCTGGCCCGGGTCATATGGGAGCTCAGCCTGGTTTATAAAATGGTCCCTTCTGGCCGTACCCTTTCGAATTCCACCTGCTGACTATTAGCGGTGCGGCTGACATTTATGGACAAGGTGCAGGCTGAGTCCATGTGGGGGTGAGCTGCATGGGAGAAACCTGCGGCCATGAAGGGCTGGGAGCTGATGCCATGGGAAGGTAAATCCCTTGGGGCCAGAGCTATGGTGTTCTCTGCTTACCAGAGCTAGTGACCTGAGGGTGGGATGGGTTGTGGACCCATGTTTCACCCCAGCCATGTGTCACTCATGTGTCACCCCATGTGTCACCCATGTGTCACACCAGCCCCCTATCAGACCAGAGCTGAGAGGCAATGGGACAGGGAGGGGTTGGTCAGATCCCTGCTCGGATCCCACACAGCCCCGCGCACCTTCCCGGGCCATTGCTGCTGACACCACAGTGAGCAGGGAGCAGCCAAAGGGGTGGTGGCTGGAGGCCTGAAAACAGAGGGGTAAATGCCCTGGGTAGAATGGGGACAGAAAGACAGATGGACTCACCGGGTACTGAACATATCTCCTGGCTGCTGGAACTCAGCGCTGGGAACAGAAAGGTGCCGTGCGGTTAGTGCTGGAGATAAAATCTCTCCCTTTTCTGAGGTCCCTCTTCAGAGACAAAAACTGCCTTTAATAGGAAAAAATTGCTGATTTGTGTTTTGGTAAAGAAGCAAACCAGGCAAGATGTTAGATCTGGGGCATGGCACGCAGACCTTGGCTGAGCTGGGAACCGCCTTTCCCTTCAGCTCTCTAGAGGGCCAGATCCTCAGCTGGTGAAAACCGGCCTGACTCCAGTGGAACGACACCGATCTGGCCCAGCAGCTCTCACACTCGGTGTTTACACTGGTTCCCATTTCTCTCCCACTAAACGGGAGTTGCTGGCTGTCTAGGCCAGGGGCTGCTCTCAGTCTTGTTTCCTTCCAACTTGCTACGACTTAGCGCAGGGTTCCCGCATACTCACCGGGCAGCAAGAGGCACAGAGACAGGATCATCGGGGCACCGGGAGGAACCGATCAGGATGGAAACAGCCCAGCAGCTTCTTCTCCTGATGAGATCAGGAGGGGACAATCCACAGTCGCTCCCTGCTCCCACCTGCCCCCTCTGCCCTGTCTGACTTCGGAAGGGAAGCTCTGGTCTCTCTCTCTGCTCTGATCTGCCCCACTCTGCTCCCCAGGGTTGGAGTCTCCACCCAGCTCCTCTTCCTGTTCCCAGGCACCCTGGAGTCTGCAGCGCTCAGGCAGCACACGTTTCAGCCTCTCTCCAACCTGCTCTGTCCTCTCCTCAGGTCTGATATTAATCACTGCTCCCTGTTTCCTACCCTGCACCGCCCCCTTTCCTTGCCCTGGCCACAGCGTCTCTATTTAGGCCTGCAAAATTGAGAACTGAAAGGGTCTGGTTTGCTTGTTTGAGTCTAAACATATCACTGAGGAAACACCTCCTGTCCCATCTCACTGCCCAGGGACCGAGACAGCCCTGGCTAAAGGCACAGCTGGGCCAGAGTGAAAGGTCACTGGGTGATTGTGGGGCCTGGGATGTTGGATGAGTCTGAATCTTTTGCTACACTCTTTTCTCCAGTCCATGAGGAGAAGGACCCAGCTCCCCCAGGGGAAATTCACCCTCTGGGCTTGAGTTGGACATAAATGGGGTTGTGTAGGACCCCCTGCACAGAGGTGAATTTCACCGCCAGAGAACAGCGATCACAGTTCTGCACTGGCTTCCCCACCTCCTTAGTCTGCACCCACCCCATCCTCCACATCCAGCTCCAGCCACTTCTACAGAGTCTGCCATGACTTCCCTTCTCTTCTCATTCTGGGTTTCTGAAGAGTCTGCTGTCCCTGCTGAGAGACGGGCAGAAGGTCCCTTTCTCCTACCCTGGTTCCCTCTCGAATCACCTCCCCACTGCCGGGGTCGGGGGGAAGAACACAAGGCAGTTGAGAAAGAGCCTCCAGAAGTGACCTCTGAGGAGGTGGGGAGCTCAGATCAGTGTGACTAAGCAAGTGGAGGAACCAGAGCAAAAGGCCAAAGAAACATGAGGGAGTCTTTTGAATAGACATTACCACCTCTGCGGGAAGCCAAATATCCGAGGGCCACGAGGGAAATCTGTCAGGAGTACAAGGCAGAGCAGTTTTGCAGAGCAACTTTTCATTGATGCAGATTGATGCAGGATTGTCCTGGGGTGGTGGCTGGGCACATTTCTCCACTGGGATGGAGTCAGCTCTGCAGAGCAGCTGGACAGGGGATGTTTGGGGTAGTTCAGATGCTTGAGGGATCATCAGCATAGCTCAGGTAAGGGTCAGTGGAGCACAGGTTGAGACTACCTGTTATAAGCAGTGCCCAGAAAACAGCAGCGTGAAAAAGGTAAATATGTTTTGCTCTTTTTAAAAATATCATTATTTCAAAACTTTTTGTAAAAAATATTTTTTTAAATATTTGCTGTTTTTTCCACCTTTCTTGGTGGCAAAATGGTGAAAATGGAGGGAGGGGAAATCCAAAAGCTGAAACTTTATAAAAAATTATCCAAAAAAGTTTTTTTATGTAAATTTTCATTTTTTTCTTTTCATTTTCCAGTTTTATTTTTACAACTCACCCCGCCAAACAGTTTTAATGTTTTCTTTGAAAAAATGAAAACTTTGGAAATAATGAAAATATTTGGACAAAAACTCTCACTTTGGAGATTACTGCATTGTGGTGGCTCCGTCCAGAGTGACCCCCAGGGCTGTGGGTCAGGCTGAGCTGCTGGCACCCTTGGATGGCAGCTGGGCCCTGCTTGTAGCTCAGACAATGCTGCCCAGAAAGGGTCTGATGCAAAGCTCCTTGGTGTCTATGGAAAGACTCCACTGACCTCACTGGCCTTGGGATCAGGCCACTGTGTAAGCGGGTCGGTTCTCTTGTGACAGAGAAATGGCTCAGGAGCTTTCACTTGGAGTGACCCCAACCCAGACTGGAACCAGGAACAGGGAAAGTCTCCACCATGGGTGGGTGAAGGGGAGGTTGATGACAGGACCATGCACAGCACATAGCAGGATGTGAAGAAGAGGAACTCAATCCCTGCATCCCCAGCAGAGCTTCCAACACAGCTGATATGTGAAGCAAGAACATGTGCATAAAGAAATGCTCCCGCTGCACATATCCTGCAGCTGCCTCATTCACACAGACCCTGAAAGGAGCAAACAGCTCCACACGGGGAAGAAATGATCAGGGCTCCTCTCTAGGCTAGTGATTTAACAAAGACTTGAAGGAGTCATCTGCATAGAGCCTGTGATAGAGAGAGCTATTGATTGATAGATCGATATATAGATAGATGGCTATGTATGGGGATAGAGAGAGAGAGACACACACACACACACACACAAAGCATGTATATGGGGATGTTTTTAAATACCATGCTTGATTTATCACATGGTTAAGCAGAAAGACCAAGACTTCCTAAAACGATTAGTGAATTTGGGGCCATCTTAAAGGGGCTGATTTCCAGCAGGTGGGGGCTCAACGCAGTCTGTCTGTCACTCCTTAAGCTGTCTCACGCTGGGCTCCCAAATTATCGACCATTTTGGACGGTGTGACCAGAAGTGCTTGTGCCAATTGCTCATGTGCAGAATCTGTCTTTGAGACCAGCTGTAGGAGTACGAGGGGCTGCGTCCCCACGACCGATTCTAGCTCTGGCCCTCGGGTGAGACTGCAATCAAGGGCAATGGGTGCGAGTTGTGATGGGGATTTTGTGATAAAGCTCCTCTGGCACAACCACACTGCGCGGATGCTGAGCGGCCAGTCCAGTTCTCAGCTGCCTCAAACTTCCCTGCAGGGTGAACATTTGTCATTTCCTGCTGAGGCAATAGAGGCAGCTGTGTGAAAGCTGTGGGCACCCTGACATGTTCCCAAAGCAGATGGACTTGACCCAGCACCTGCCCATGAAACTCAGTCCTTACCGCTATGGTACTTCATGGGAAAGTATCTCGTATCAGCTAAGGGGTGAATTATACCTCTCCATTTACACCAATATAAGTTCCTGTGCATATTCATGTTCTGGTATAAGAGAGCCCTTTTCTGGTTTACTTTATCTTGTTTTGAAAGCAATACAAACTATAAGGTGTACATTTTTAACAGTGAGGATAATTTACCATGGGAAAAACTTACTACGGGTTTGTGGTGGCTTGCCCATCACTGGCAATTTTTAAATCAAGCATGGATGTTTTTCTCAAAGAGATGCTCTAATTCAAACAGGAATTATTTGGGGGGCAGTTCTCTGTCTTATGTTATACAGGATCCCAGTGGTCCTTTCTGATCTTAGAATCTGTGACTAAACCTGACAAAGACTCTGACCCCGTGGGAGGTATACCAGAAAAAGCTATAGTTGTAAAATTCTCTGTGTATGGAGAAGCCCTGGGATGAACAGCCCTTCCCATCAATGCTCTCCCTGTACATCCCCTGTCAGTGGAGTATCTGAGCCTTTCACAATTATTAATGGGTTTATCCTCAGACACTTCTGAAGCTCACCTCATTTCACAGATGGGGAAACTGAGGCACAGAGCAAGCCCAAGTGACTGAGCCCAGGACATACAGGAGTTCACATGTGAGTGAGGGATTGAACCAAGGGCTCATGGTCCACTGCTCTAGCCACAAGATTGTACTTCCTCCCTGCAGCCCCCATTCCTCCCAATGGCCTGGATGACAATAACCAGAGTCATAACTGCCTGAAGCCAATGACCCTGGGCTTTTTCACCCAAAGAGGAAAAGAGCCTGAATGGGACTGGAAAATATGGAAAGCATATTATTAATTAATTTACACAAGCTGGTAAATCTGCTGCAGATGGTTCAATTTATCTCACAGTAGGTCCCACCCTCTTTTGTTTCTGAGCTAGGTCCTGCTTCCCTTCTCCTGGCCCAAACCTCAGGGCAGCCTGGGCAGAATTAGACCCATCTCTCCAGCCCCATGGATGGAGCCAGATGCTGCAGGACTAGAGAGCGACAGGCTGCTGCTCAGAAGAAGGAAGAGAGAGGATAGTCACTGCTGTGAGCTGGGGGCTCCTGCTCCTCAACTATCTGCACACACAGCCCAGCTGCTCTGTGCAGCTGCAGAGGGAGGGAACCACAGGACGAGCTGACAGCACCCTGAGCATCTTCTCATGCCTAGCCTGAGCTAGCTCTCCCCGGCCTGACTGAGTTAGCAGCCCAGCGAGGTGGGGGTGTATCATACGCTGAGATGTGGGATTAAATAAGATGCTCACACAATGTTATTTTTGTCCTCACACATTAACCTGCCTCCCCTCCCCTCCCCCCCGCTTTAGTCTGTTCTCATGAGGTTTTCAGGGGAGTTTATTTAAAGGCCAGAAGGGACCAATGTGACCATCTAGTCAGAACATCTACATAGCCCAGGCCTGAGAGCCTCCCCCAGGGATCCCTGATTTGAGCTGCTCACTTCTAGCTGAGCTAGAGCACATCTGGTGGAAAGAGACATCCCCTCTTGGTTTAACGACTCCAAACCGGCTCCCATTTCTAAACACTAAGGTGGCTGTGGCTGATCAGCGAAAGAGAGGACCAGGGGAAAGGGAGATGCTGGACTGGGACAGAGCAACTGGAGATGGGCCATGAGATTTAGCTCCAGGTGTGGGTCCTAATCTGACCTTCCTCAGAGTTGGGGGTGTGGACTTTAGGTTCTGGTATGAGACAGCCCCAAAGGCTGGGTGTGGGGACTCTCTTTCTGAGACTAAAAGCACAATAGGTACCAGATACAATGATCCAGAGTCTGACTGAGGAGGGGAAGAAGATGCTTGATCTAGGGTAGCTGAGCCACCTAATGGTGAATGGGGAAGAGGGACCAGATGGAGCTGTTGATCTCGGCAGAGATTTCAGAAAGCTCAGTGGAGTGTGCAGATCCGGTGTGTACCCACGGCCTGCCATTGACAGACTGACTGGGCAGCTAGGCAAGGCCACTGACAATCCTAGGTTACACTGTAACAAAAGACACTGGGAAGTTTAACACTCCAGTGAAGAATACAACCCACAGCAGATTGTCAGGACAGGGATTGTGCTGTATGAAACCTACCTGTACAGCACCAGCCCACCAATGGTACTGAAGAAACAACACATTCGTAATGATGCCTGCAGCAGGGCCAGCTGAGAATTGTACATCAAGACCTTTCTCAATGGAAAATTAGATTTTGACTGAATGATTTTTTAATTTTTTCTTATTAATTAATTTGTGGAAGTCTGTGCTTTTTCTGAAGAGTTTTGATTTTTCATTGGAAAATGAAAAGCCCCCAAATATTTTGGCTTTTGGGAGTTTTCAACTGAAATAATTCAGTTTCCATTTGCCAAAACCAAATATTTCCCTCCCAATTTTCACATTTTCAATTTTTTGATGAAAAGTTCAATGAAATTTTCCACAGGGGAAAAAAAAATCCATGTTCTGCCCTGCTCCAGAGTGCACCATTCTTAAGCCCTCACTGGTTGCAGGTGGAATCTGTCAATGTTCTGTTCTGCCCTGTGTCCACATGACTCCCTGGAATGTCCTAGAGGTTAATGTACATTAGCCTGAAGGCCTCTGTGATGAGTGTGGGGCTGTGGGTGCAGGCTATGCTGGAGCTCTAGGCATAACTAACAGTATGAAGCAAAGGTTGTGAACAGAAGTAGAGCTGGTCTTGGGAGAATAGTAACACACTGGGTATTGGCTAACCAAGTAAGCTCATGTGAGAGGATGGTACAAGGACACACAGAGTTCTCAAGTAACACCATAAATACAGACTTAAGAGATGGTACAGGAACTCACTGACCGCTCCTAAAGGATAAGGAGGAGATGACAAGATAATTAGTGTATCTGTGTATCTGTAGTGTATCTGTAGCTCCTCACTAGGACTGTGCTTTGTCAACAACAAATCTGGCCGAGCACCTTTGCCACTGAACCGAGCCTGGGGTCTTTCTTTGTAGTAATATGAGGTTTCCTGTATCAACACACTGCACTGTCTGCTAGTGCAGCTGATGTCGGAGTTCTGAGAACAGCAGCACTAGCAGCATTACCAATGCTGCAGCACCAGCAGCACTTAGCAACACAAACTACAGTTGGTAATCGTACAATCATAGACATGTCAGGCTGGAAGGGACCTGAAGAAGTCATCAAGTCCAGCCCCCTGCACTGAGGCAGGATCAAGTAAACCTAGACCATCCCTGACAGGGGGTTTGTCCTACGTGTTCTTAATAATCTCTGATGAGGGGATTCCTCCATCTCCCCTTGGAAGCCTATTCCAGAGCTTAACTACCCTGATCATTAGAAAGCTTTTCCTACTATGGAGCCTAAACCTCCCTTGCTGCAGATGAAGCCCATTACTTCTTGCCCTATGTTTAGAGGGCACTGAGAACAATTGATCACCATCTTCTGTATAACAGTCCTTAACAGATTTGAAGATGGTTACCAGGTTCCCCTTCGATCTTTTTTTCTCAAGCCTTAACATGCTAATTTTTTTAACCTTTCTGCATAAGTGAAGTTTTCTAAAGCTTTGATCAGTTTTTTGTTGTTCTCTGGATTTTCTCTAATTTGTTCACATCCTGTTTAAATGCTGAGTTCAAAACCCTCCAAAGTGGGTCTCCCACAACCCAGGCAAATACTGAACCCCAGGGCAAAGGTTGGGAGGGGCCGGCACTTTTCAGAAGCTGCCCTGAATGAAACATTTTCAACAACCTGAAACAGACTTTTCCAATTTACTAACAAATTTCAAACACATCTCGAACTGTCTCAAATACCTGCTCTGATTTTTCAGTTTCCTGCCAGACCAAAACATCAATTATTTGCCCAGATCCACCTGCAAGTGACCTGCAATAACACACAGATGCAGCAACACTGCAGAAGCTTGTAAACCCACCACTGGCATCTTCAAAACACACCCATCGGAAATGGATGAAACCCCCCAGAGACTGACCCTCAAGTGATCACTTGGCTCCGAGATGTGCCCTGTAGCCTCCAGGTGTGTGGGGGGGGGTCACACCTCTGAAGACAGTGTGAGGTATGGGGGGTGCTATGCCACAAGGCTTCCAGTGGCTTCCCCTGGCCTCAGTCACTTGGGGGGTCCCAGCAGATCCCATGTGACATGAGGGATCTCCTGCCACAGCTGCCCCCCATCAGCAGATCCCTGCCCTACTATGGGAGAAGCTGGGAAAGACAGGGGCTCTTATGTAAGATTACCTAGATTCCTGGAGCTCTGTCTGCTGGCAGCTCAGGGAGAGGCACACTGTCCCTGGGAGGGAGGGGGAGCCAAGGCAAACTCAGAGTCTGCCTGGCAACCAATAGGGAGTGAGAAGCCCCTCCCAGGGAGTTCAGGAAAGGAGAGAAGCCATTTTTGAGTCAGTCTGGAGCCAGCCAGGGCAAGGGCAGGACTGGTTGTGTGGGGAGCTGGGAAGTCCCAGGCCTACATGCTGGGTTCCCCCCGAAAACTGGCTTCTAGGGACCTGAAAGCAAGATCCCTCAGCTTGGCTTGTCTTTCTCCGCTGATGATTCCCAGTGTAAGCAGAGTCAGGATGAGCTCTACCCTGACATCTGATGGTGAATTGTGGCAAGTGTGGGAAAGAACTTCAGGGGCTGGTCTTGTTTGCATAGGCACACCCACCCCGCCTAGCATGAACCCACAGCAGCCCTAAATGGTCACTTTGGCTGCTGTGGGATCCCCAGTTTCTCTGTTATTGGGGCAGGAAGAATAAAGTGTTGTTACCCTGATTATGTGAATCAAGGCCAGTGGAACTGTTTTATGACAGAGGGACTCACCATCAACTGAGTAGCACTCACTAGACAAGGGACATGGGTTCCAAAAGCCAGTGAATTGGCAGAGGTTGGGACAAGGTATGTGTAACTGAGGGTAGGGGTCTTTTTGAGGCATGGCTATGCCTTCTCTCCGTTGTTGAATAGCAGAGATAATTTTGAGTTCCTTAAGAGTCTAGTTACAGAGTGCTGAGCTGGATTCACTTTGGGACAGTGTTGTACTAGCACTGGGGCTCCCCTACTACAAGCAGACATCACTAAGTGCTGAAATCATTAAAGAGCTAAAACTGCTGAGCTAAGCTGAGCTCCCTGAGTGTTGTGTTAACTAGTGGGGGAGCCTGAAGATCTATTGCTAAGTGGCTGACAGAGCAGAGCAGAGCAGAGCAGTTTGTGAGATGCCCACAGAACAATGAGTGGCACGGAGCTGAGCAGTTTGCCGGGGCAGCTGGAGCGGCTCATGGGCAGCTGGTGAACTGGAGTGGCTGATAGAGCAGAGCAGTTTGTGGTGAAAGCTGCAGCAGAACCTCATGGAGAGGTGGGGCAGTCAGCCTCAGACCACATAAGGTGCCCCTTAACACCCCGTGCACCTCCTCATCCCCCCATTTCCACCCAGGCTGGGGGTGTAAAACTCTGCAGATAAACTTTTGAACTCTGGGACTGCACTGACCAGGGACAGAGACTTTTGGGTTGTTGGACTTTTGGATGATTTTTAGGTTGCTGGACTCAAGAGACTTTTGGGACTTTGGGGTGATCTTTTGGGTGGTTGGACTTAAGATCCTGAGAGGAAAAAGATACTGCCAAACTTACTTGGGGGTGGGTCTTTTGCTCATGGTTTGTGTTATGAATCCTGTTGTGGTGTTTCCCCAGCATAATGCCACATTGTTTCCCTCCTTTATTAAAAGGGTTTTGCTACACCCAGACTCCATGCTTGCGAGAGGGGAAGTATTGCCTCCTAGAGGCACCCGGGGGGTGGTATGTAATTGTCCCAGGTCACTGGGTGGGGGCTCAAGCCGGTTTTGCATTGTGTTATTGAAACAAAACCCCTGGATACTGAACCCGGCCGTTGTTGCTGCCAACTCAGAGGGGCAGAGGGGTTACACCAGTTTGTAGAGTTTTGCTGGGAAACTTCCCCAGCCAGGCTGAGTTCACCTCCCAGCTCCCAAGGTGAGACCAGTCACCACATGGTCAGCTCTGTTCTGGCTGCTAGTTCAGAGCTGCTGCCTGTGTGTGTCTGGATGCTGGGCTGGGAGACAACAGTTTGGATGTTAGTATAGTTGTGTAACCTGCACCTTGAGCCCTGCACCCCAGTTTGGTGAGGGGAAATCCTGGGACCAAAGCAGCCTGACTCTTGCCTGAAGAGGATCCCTGCCAGCAGAGATCAGCCCCTCTGCAGTGACCGAGTCATCTTTTAGTCAGTCAGTCAGTCAGAGAATTTGTTTTGGGGACACCCTACTCCCCGAACTGTGTCCTCAAGCCAGGGAATGAGGGTTTGGCGATTTTATAACCTGCTGCATATTAAACCTGTGGAGGGATTTACCACCTTCTCCCACTTGTGAGTCCATTGGGGTGTACTGAACCCAGTCAGCCACACTGCTAAACCACTGCAGAAAATATCAGAAAGGTTGCTGTGTTGGTCTTGATCTGTAAAAAGCAACAAAGAGTCCTGTGGCACCTTATACACTAACAGATGTATTGGAGCATAGGCTTTTGTGGGTGAATACCCACTTTGTCAGACGCACTGCAGAAAAGAATTGTGTGTTCATAGGTCATCAAGGGCCCCAACAAAGCATGCGAACCAATGGGACACTAATCATACATTTGCTACATCAGGTCCCGTGACTGGGGAAAGTCATGGGTATTATCAGCATGGGCACTGGTGACCCTAAAATAGTGTTTTACCCTGTTATGTATATTTGTCTCCTGTTTAATATAATTATTGTGTTGAATATATTGTATGTATTTGTGTTATTTCTTGGAAGTCTCCAACTAAACCTCTACCACGATATAACGTGACCCAATATAACATGAATTTGGATATAACACGGTAAAACAGTGCTCTGGAGGGGCGGGGCTGTGCACTCTGGTGGATCAAAGCAAGTTCGATATAATGCCGTTTCACCTATAATGTGGTAAGATTTTTTGGCTCCTGAGGACAGCGTTATATCGGGGTACAGGTGTATCTGGTATGTAAGTAGGGTTACCCTGTGATTGGAGGGAAGGAGCGAGGGGGGTGGAGGCACCGCCAAATAAATTCATAGGAAAAAATAAAGAAGATACACCCTGCTGAGTGAATGGCAGGATCCAGAAGAACCCAGACCTGTCCATCAAAACCTGTAAGCAGATTGGCATTACAGAAGGTAACCAGGTGGAGAGAGGGCGCTACACTTATTATGCTCTTACATTCATGGGAGACCCCTGGGTCCTCAGAGACAAAAAAAGGCGGCTCCCCCAGGCCCTGTCTGGGCTCCCCCCACCACATACACTGCTTTTCTCTTGCTAATCTCCCATCCCCTCATCCTGTTTCCATCCCCTGTTCTCCTCCTGCCATTTCCACCCCTTCCCTTCTCCTCCCCCTCCTCATTTCTACCTTCCCTTCCTTCTGCCCAACCCCCATCCCCTCCCTCCATCCCACTGACCTCCGCTTATCTGAGGGCTTTTCCTGACCCCTCCCCCAGCTATTGAGATCCTCCCCCAGGTGACAGTTGGGCTCCCCCATCTCCCCAAGGTGGCAGTTGGGTGTTCCCCCCCTTGACGGTCCCATCACTGACTCTGCTCGCCAGGCCCCTCCCCCCACAGGCAGTTCCCAAGTCGCTGCAGGTGGCTCCGGCCCATCCCCCAAGCTCGCCGCACCCAGGGCTAGTGGGTTTGGCCCGTCCCAGCAGGGCCCCACCAGGCTCCAGCAAGTCTCCAGCCCACAGAGCAAAGGGCCACGTAGCCCCTGACTGTTTGCTCCCCAGTGACGTCACTGCGCCCTGAAATGCAAACACGGGAGTTACACTGGCATTGCTCAGCCGTGGCCAGACGCCCGAGCGAGCGTGGGGAAGAGACGGGCTCTGCCTGCTGAGGTGCCAGCACTGGAGAGACACCAGGCAAACTTCTCACCTTTGTGAGCCGATCTGGAGTCCAGCTGGCCCAGGGACTGGGGGGACCAGGTTTGTTGGGTGTGTCTGTTTTTTATCAAACAGACAACATGGGTGAGGTCAAACCTTCTGTTGGACCAACTTCTGCTGGTGAGAGAGACACTTTTCAGCTACACGACTCTGCTATCCTGAGACCTACACGGGTACAACAATTTTTATTTTTCTGGTAAGGGATGCTGGGGTAGCGAAGGCCTGAAGAGGAAAGAGCCAGTGGCCACCACTGCCAAAGGAAAGGCTGGCTAGCAACAGAGGTGGGATTCAAACTCACCCATGTCTAATACAAAGGATCAACCATTAGCTCCTCAGCCACCATCTTATCTACTGGAGTATCTTTCCCATGAGTTGTCATTTTGTCAGCTGAGACCAGGCACCCAAGTGACTGTATAGAAGGAAACATAGGGCTGGGCTGCAGGCATACCAAGCCCATAGCCAGATCATGCAAGATCGCTGAGTGGTTAAGGCTCTAGACTACTAATCTATTATGTGCTGCTGTCCCTGTTGGTTGTGGGCTGTCACTTCTTTTTGTGGAGGCAGCTGCTTGGTCATTCTTCTGCACCCCTTCACCCAACAAAGCCATACGGTCACCAAAAGAAGACCCACAAATTGGGTGCCACAGCACTTCCTACACCAGGTAGGACTCAAACCCAGTTTAAAATAATGAGAATTAAGCACGAAACCGCTACACCACTGGTCTCTTTGCAGACCTCCTCTGCTATGTCTGCTCTACCCTGTCTTGGGTGCCTGGCCTGGGTGCCTGGCGTTGGCTGACCAAGCACAGCTGGTGGAAAGGGGCCCTTTTGGCTGATAAAGTGACCAAGCGGTTAAAGTGCTGGATTTCCAATCTGTTGTACCAAGAGCATCACAGTGGATCACAAATTGAATGCGAGTCAACAATGTGACGCAGTCACAAAAAATGCTACTGTCATTCTGGGAAGTATTAACAAGAGTGTGGTATGTGAGGTTGTTGTCCCACCCTCTCGTTGAAACTGGACTGTGTCCAATTCTGGGTGTCAGTACTGTTTTAATTTTTTTGGTCTTGCAATAATGTTATTTCTTCTGTACATGACTTGTTTAGTTTATGGTTGTCTTTTGGGTGCTGCCCATGCTGCTTTGTTATTGTAGAGTCAGACATTGGGCCTGTGCACACACTGGTTTGTTTTCATTTCCATGTCTGAGTTTAGATTTGTGCTGGTTGTTAACGCCTTTATGAAGCACAGAAATATTATTTGCCCTGGCTTTAGAGGGGCAGGAGGGGACTTACCAAAGCTCACACAGAGTCAGCGGAACAGCTGGGAATGGAACCCAGGAACCCACCAAGCACTGGGTGTTAGCACTAAATTCCTTGTTCCCACCCTATACAGTGGGAAGTCTTATGTCTTGTCAGTGCACAGAACTTACACCATTGGGCATAAAAGCAAAACATAACTAGAGGCTGGAATCTGTCTGGATTGGGGTGCAGCAGTAGTTATACCATAGTGAGCGTTGTGTTAAAGACATTCATGCTTTGACAGTGGAAAGAATGGTGAATATTGTGTGTTTTGAATGAGTTGTAATGAAACAAAACTTGGGTTAAAATCTTTAGTCAGTGATGAACTGTTTGGTATATAGATTGTACAATTTGTACTTCTGGAAAGTTTATGGTATGCTGTTGAAAAATGGGTGTTTTAGTGATTCCCCCCCCCCTTTTGATATATTCTTCCAGCAGAAAGATCCAATCACAGATATATCCCACATTTGAATACATCATTGCTTCTATAATCGGAATCCCAAGAGTACCAATTTAGGTCAATGCATGGCATATAAAAAGTATTTAAAAACTGGACATCAATCTAGAATTCCTGCCAAATATCAGCTCAAAACCATATACCAAAGCCAAATACTGACATGATGTTCTCTTGCCTCCACATGGCTGCACTCTCTGGAGGAGGCTAACAAATAGTTTCACAAACTCATAGCTTTGTGGGCCTTGGGTCACATTTTCGGGCCTTTCTCCCCAAACATGATGGTTATAATATTACCTTTTTTTTTTAATGAAAGCCGAGATTCTAACTGAACCCCCGACCCTCAGACTGGGGGCTTTATGTAGAACATCAAATGCCATGAGACTGATCCTTAAGTCATCAGACTTGGCCACACCCCTCCCAGGGGCAGTCAGTGGGGCTGGTGGAGATGGGGATGGGGCTCCGTGTCAATACAATGATGAAATTGGGCCATGTCACTCATTTTCCATCTCTCTCTCTCTCTCCTGTAGGGGGCGGCAGTGCGGAGGAGGGGAGCGCCCTGCAGCAAACTCGGCAGGGCAGCCCGCGTCCTTCCCTCCCCACCGACCGGAGCAGCGCGAAGCCCTCCCAGCAGGCGGCGTGGCGATCAGGGCCGCGGGGTGAGCACCCCGCTGAAGCCCTGGCCGCCCCCTTCTCTCTCTGCCCCCCGCTCCCTCCCCATTAGACCAGGCGCGCACTGCAGCACAGGGAGTCCCCTGGCTCTGGCCGCCCTGTAGGGTTTTGTTTTGTTTTGTTTTGTTTTCTCCCCTGCTTTGCCGGCCGTGCCGTTCCCCCCACACACCTCGCTTTGCCGCTCCAGCCACTCCGCAGGTTGTTGTTTTTTCACCTGCTTTGCTGCTCCAGCCGTGCAGTGTTTTTTGTCCCCCCCACCCCCCGCTTTACCGCTCCGGCCGCACCGTGGTTTTTTGTTGTTGTTGTTTTTTCCCCCTGCTTTGCTGCTCCGGCTTTGCTGCATTTTTGACCCCCCCCCACAACTTTGCCGTTCCAGACACGCTGTTTTTTTGTTCCCCCCACCCCGGTTTGCCGCTCTGGCCGTGCTGTGTTGTTTGTTTTTTTCCCTGCTTTGCTGCTCCGGCGGACCCCCCCACTTTTTTTTTTTTTTTTGCTTGGGGCGGCAAAAAAGCCAGAGCTGGCCCTGGACATGTGTGTTCCCACTTGTGGATTTTTGGCGTGATGGGAGTCGTTGTGGTGGGGACCTCTCATTCTGCTTCTCTATCAGGTCCAGGTGGTGCTTTCTCTCTCTCTCTTTTTCTGTTTCTTCTCGCTCTCTCTCTTTTTCTTTTATCTCCAGTTTTTTCACTTGCAATAATCTCTGGTGCTCCTTTTCCTTTTCTGCAAACTGCAGCCTAAAAAGCTCCAACTTCACAATCACTTCACTGCTTTTACTCATTTTCCTGCTTTTCTGTTCCTACTTCCCTTTCCCAAAATAAACAAAGAGAAAATAACAAAACGATGATGTCCTCTTGACTGTTCTTAGTGTCGGGGACTCGAACCCCAACAGCGAAGTTCGTTGTCTGACCGCAGAGAGACCAGGCAACACCAGCAAGGTCCGATCAAAAGTTCTTTATTGATAAGTGCACGTATCAGTAAAGAACAGCTCGTATCCGAAAAGAACCAGCCCCCCCTTTATAGCTTAGTATAGCTTATATAGACAGTTTTATTACGTCATAAATCATTTACTTAAGCAATCCACCCCCTTTGTCTAACAACTAGAAATTAGACACCTTTTAATATATACGCATGCCTAGTCTCTACAGCATTATATTATTAATATCTCAACAAGCGCCAAAGGTTAGGAATGTGAGGGAGTTAAAAACACACCGAACACTAAACCAGGGAGTTAGTCAGAACTGTGAGATGCTTGTGTTTCTTATCGGTCCTTCAAACACTGTGTCTTAACACAACACAGCTGGCACCAGCCCCCTCACTTATCTTGCTCTTTCCCAGGGCTTTGTGAGACAATGGTGCCTGTCAGTATTTCACTCTGGGTTATCCCAGAAACCTCTGCTAGCCTGATTTTAGTCAGGTTGGCATAACTGGTTTTGTGCTACATCTTTATTCAGGCCTAACATTAGCCACTGCACTTAAGACTCACTTAAAATCATAAATATCAGTGCTTAAAGTGTGAACTCCACTTGGAATAACAAGCTGTACATACACCCTGAGCACTGTGCCACTGTGACATTCCCATGGTGTTATCTGGACTGGTGATCTGCTAGGTCACTCCAATCCTCGACTCTGGGAGCCAGCCTTACCCTGCTCTGCTGTGAGAACCCCCACTCCCGGGTTATTCCTGCACAGCCTCAAGCATGTAAGCTGCTCCTTGGATTGTGCAACCGAATGACACTAGCCAATAACTCCAGTCCCAGACACAATCCTAGGAACCTCCATCTTGCAGAGTCCAGTTATGCCTGCTACTATAACATCAGTATAACAAACATGCTCAGTGCATCATGTTATGCCTTCTGAAGACACCCGACATGACAAACTTTGCATTGGATACCACACAATCATATTATAAGGATGAACATGGGGGTGGCAGGGTGTTCCTCTGAGATACACAGCATCACAGATACAGCCCTCCTTTGTAAAATATTTTGAGATCTACTGTTGAAATGCCTGATATAAGAGCTTGGTATTATCTTCTTCTAAATGCTTTCTGTCAGTTTCCAGCAAAACCCCATTTTGATTAGGCTGAATTGAAAAGCTTAAAAATAATAATTTGCAAAAGTATATTTGTGATGGGTTCCCCCCGGGGTGCCACCTGGAACTGCGGTACCACTGAGCCCTCTGACCCACCAGCCTGGGCTCCCTCTCACAGTGTGCTGCTATGACAAGTTGCAAAGCCCTTCAGACTTGAACTTTCACCAGCATGCAAGCAAGTAGGGACACATCCAGGTACAGTCTCATGCAGGCTCTCTAACCACCAGCATCTGAGCCTAGGACACCAGAGCAGTACTGTCCTACTTTGATCAAATCTGGCCAGTATATGAGTTTATCACCCGGTCCACCTCTACCCCATGTGAAGAGGACCATGGGGTGGTGTTCCAAGAAGAAGGATTGCTAGGCAGAGATGGGCTGCACCTAACGAAGAGAGGGAAGAGCATCTTCACAAGCAGGCTGGCTAACCTAGTGAGGAGGGCTTTAAACTAGGTTCACTGGGGGAAGGAGACCAAAGCCCTGAGGTAAGTGGGGAAGTGGGATACCAGGAGGAAGCACGAGCAGGAGAGTGCAAGAGGGGAGGACTCCTGCCTCATACTGAGAAAGCGGGACAATCAGTGAGTTATCTTAAGTGCCTATACACAAATGCAAGAAGCATGGGAAACAAGCAGGGAGAACTGGAAGTCCTGGCACAGTCAAGGAAGTATGATGTGATTGGAATAACAGAGACTTGGTGGGATAACTCACATGACTGGA
Organism: Mauremys mutica; assembly: GCF_020497125.1. Taxonomy (NCBI): domain Eukaryota; kingdom Metazoa; phylum Chordata; order Testudines; family Geoemydidae; genus Mauremys; species Mauremys mutica. The sequence goes on from NC_059086.1 coordinate 13,563,323, forward strand.
GTACTGACATGGATGGATATAAACTGTTCAGGAAGGACAGGCAGGGCAGAAAAGGTGGGGGAGTTGCATTGTATGTAAGAGAGCAGTATGACTGCTCAGAGCTCCAGTATGAAAGTGCAGAAAAACCTGAGAGTCTCTGGATTAAGTTTAGAAGAATGAGCAACAAGGGTGATGTCATGGTGGGAGTCTGCTATAGACCAGCAGACCAAAGGGACAAGACTTTCTTCTGGCAGCTAATTGAAGTTACTAGATCACAGGCCCTGGTTCTCATGGGGGAACTTCAATCATAGAATATCAGGGTTGGAAGAGACCTCAGAAAGTCATCTAGTCCAAACCCCTGCTCAAAGCAGGACCAATCCCCAGGCAGATTTTTGCCCCAGATCGCTAAAAGGCCCCGTCAAGGATTGAACTCACAACCCTGAGTTTAGCAGGCCAAGGGTGCTAAAGGAGTTGGTGGATGTGATTGCAGAGCCTTTGGCCATTATCTTTGAAAACTCATGGTGATCGGGGGCAGGGCTGTCTCTAGGCTTTTTGCTACTCCAAGCAAAAAAAATTTTGGCTGCCCTCCACCCCAGCCTTGGGCTCTCACCCCCCGCCACCAGTGCCCTCCCCCACCTGCACCCTCTGCTGCCCCAACCCTGGGCTTTCCCCCCCACCCCCAGCCCTGGGCTCCCCCAACCAGTGCTGACTGCACCCACTCCCCCCTCACCTCCAGCCAATCCGGCACTGGCAGGGTCGGGTAAGCATTGGGGCTCCCGGGCCATGCCTCAGCCCAGGGTCCCTCCAGCCAGGGCTCCTGCCTCCAGATCCGAACGGGACTTGGGAAGGCAGAGCCAAGGGACTGCCCCGGCAGGGGGCTGAGGAGCCGGGGCAGGGTAGCCCCAGAGGGAGAGGAACCCTGGAGAGCAGGACGAGGGCCCACACGGCAGCACCCCACCCTATATGGCCCCACTGCTTCTGCTGCTTCTGACCGTCCTGTCCGCAGGCTGCTTCGCCCAGTCCCTGTGCTGCACGGGGCGGCCCCCAGCCTGAGTGTCCCCCGCTCGGAGCCTGCCTGGCCCAGCCACAAGGTTGCGGGCACTGCTCCCTCGCAGCGCGAACTGCAGCGGCCCCAGGGTGCCCCCTGCGCACCATGCACTGCTGCTGCCAGGGCCGGCTCTAGGCTTTTGCCGCCCAAAGCAAGAAAAAAAAAAGATGGCCAGAATGCCACCTCTGAAAATGTGCCGTCCCAAGCACGTGCTTGGTTTGCTGGTGCCTAGAGCTGGCCCTGGCAGCACCGCCCCCTGCTCTGGAATCTTGCAGCAAACCACCCATCACTGGTGAGCCAATCAGAAGGGATTCTTTAACCACATGACTTTTTGTGGAATCACACGTCACTGAACCGTAAATTGCATCACATTTTCCTAAACCAGTCAGAAGGATTTTCGAACCCCATGGATTTTGACGGAATTATGCAGCAGAGCATGTTACATTGTAAATTAAAGATAAAATACCAATTCCAGTGAGCTTGTATGTAGGTGTCTTTATCAATTTTTTTACAATACCTACATACATTCAGCAGTTAACCTTATTTGTTAATTAATTTGAACCAGGAATAAAATGTTCTCTTTCTCCACAATTCTTTTAGCATTTGTCTTTAAAAACTGGTGGACTGGCCCTAATAGAATTACATGCCTAAATTTTATTCCAATTTCCCTTATTCCATATACTCAAATAATGTATTTCTTCCTAAGCTTTTATATTTATTGGAAATTAGCACCTATTGGCTTAAGAGGTATTAGGGGCCTCTTGATTTTCGTTAAGTTTTTGACAAAAAGATACATTTAAAAAAAAGTAGGGAAACATGCAGCACGCACCCATCACTCCCAACCCCAAATAAGTATGTTCAAGCCAGCTTGTTCACTCTTTATATATAACCCCTTTAAACATTTAATATACAACTACTTTGAATGTTTTATAGATGTGTTTTTCTCACACACACTTGTTTTTCAACATTGTTTCATATAAAGCACACACAGCACTACACTCAAAGGAAATCTAATTGTGAAAATTCATTAATAGGCCCATTCGTGAGAGAAAATGCAGGCCTAGTTTAAGCTACCTTTTTATTCCTCTTTCCTCAAACTATGCACTTTTTGGTAATGTGGATTAATTAAAGTTATATGTACTAAGTAAAATAAAAACAGCAATGGAGTAGTTGGGAAACTTACATTTTAGTATTTGAGAGACAATAGCTACAAACAAAATTTTATTCTTAAGATTTAGCAGTAAATATTTTGCATTAATAACTTATTTGGCACATTTAGCAACATACACAAAAGACATTAACAATCACTGAACACATGCACACACACACACACACACACACAGGTACACAGAGTTATCTGATAATCAGAGCTATCTGAAAAACAGTTAATTTTTTTCATTTTATTTATCATCACACTGAAGCAGCAAGAAGGTATTAATTTTCTTTCTCTTATAAAAAAATTATTGTATAGTGTCATGCTGTCTGGAGTGGCTCACGACTGTGAATGCTACCTCAGGGCAGACTGCCAGAAAACAGGGCAGACACCCGACGCTGGTGGTGTGTTCTATAATTAGATTTCACCAAACCAATAACAAATGTGAACTCCTGGATTACTATACCAGTCATGCCATGGAGTCACAGACAGTCCCCTTGGACTCTCCAGCCTATCTTGCCACCCAGACAAACTGGACTTTGTGATAAAACAGTCACTTAATCCAAAAATCACAAATATTTTAGGTTACTCCCACTCCCAAGAGGCCAGTCACTCACCCAGATCAAATGGTATCCTAGATCTTACACCAAAGACAATGCCGACAGCCAATTCTATAATAAACTAACTAAAGTTTTATTAGCAAAGAAATTGAAATGAGTTATTGAGAGGTTAAAGCAGGTAAAATATAATAACAGGTGAATTACAGTCTAAAATTTCAAATGGGCAGAGATGTAATAACCAGCCAGTTTCCCAAAAAGATCTCAGGTTCTACTCAGATTAACTCTGGTTATTCCACCTTTTAGAATATAAACAGCTCAGAGATGAAGGAACTTTCCCTAACTCCATACTTATAGCTTCTTCTCACAGCAAGCAAACTCACAGGGTCACTACTCACATCGGCTCTACCTTTGATTACGGAGAGTGAGGAATGCACTTAGCGTCTTTCCCCTCTGATCACCACACACAATGATCACTTGCCTTAAAATTAGCACTTTTCTGTCAAAGTTCTTCATTTGCATTCCACAAGGCTTCTTTTTCCTTTGCTGGGTTATTTAGTTACAGGGATATACACTGTGGATGTTTGCTATTACATTATAACGGGATACAGATAAGTGAAAACAATGCATGTAACATCCCACTAGTTTTCATGAAGTTTAAACATCAAGTACACTCTCATACATTTACCAATCACTTGGATCTGTACTAATACACAAGTGAATTGGTCTGGCTTCCAACTATGGATTTATAAACATTCAGTGAGGCCTGGGGCTTTGGCATGAGCTGGTATAGTGTCATGCATCACATCTAGTGCCTTTAAACCCATAACCACTAATGCAGTGGTGAGCAACAATGCAGCCCATCAGAGTAATCTGATTGCGGGCCGCAAGACATTTTGCTGACATCCGCAGGCACGGCCCCCCGCAGCTCCCACCACTGCTCTAACGCTCCCTTCTCATGCCTCCACTCCACCTCTCATAAACATTACTGTTGTGTTCTAACCAAAGAGAAGGGGGTCTGGTGAAATAAAAAGTAAATTAAAACGCTGAAAAGAGAAACTAGCTCAACCTTTATTACTAGAAATTATGGCTATATTTTGAGATGATCTTTCCTGTTTGGATCCTTCGGCCCATTCAATGCAGCTAGCTCTGGGGTTGATTACTCCCCCGAGCTCCTTTTACAATTACTGCATGTTTTGATTTTATTTTTATTTTTACAGTCACGTGCCAGATGTCCAGGCTTATTGCAAGTGAAGCATGTAGTGATTCTGACTGCATGAACCACTACAATTTCCTTGCTACCTTCCTCTTTTTTTTTTCTACTTCTGTGGCCCATTTCATTACTGCCGAGTATGTCTCTCTCACTGAGATGCCTTATGCCAGGACTGCTTGGAGATCTGAAGACAGCTCTTCCTTTAGGATTTGAAGGAATACATCATGGTCTCAGGATGTTATATTCTCCAGACCTGAATAATCTCAGACTGCAGTCCAGCCTGATCCCCTCCCGCTGGGTTGGGGTTATGATCTTCAGCCCAGCGCCCTGTCTTCCATCTATTATCTAGGTTCTCCCACACATCCCTGGGGCACTTGCACTTGACCAGGATGTGAACATCTTTCCTATGGAGGCCATGTATTTTAGTCAGGCCATCCAGCTTATCCCAGAACTCAGTATTGTTATCACACTTGAGTTTGGGTAAATCAGACAGAAGTGCCTGTTTTTCCTGGGGTGAAGGGACGGTAGATTTCAGTTGTTTCTGTTCTAAGTCCCCTTACTAGTTGACCCTCCACATTAACATTTCTGAACCTCCTTAGCTGTGTTTTGATTGGAGCCATGTGCTGTGCTTGCTCCCCTGGGGCAATTAATCCTTGTGATGCTCCTTTATTATCTCTGTGGGTGCTCAAATTTGGCCTGTCATGCAAAGAAATGTATGGAGGGGGTTCTGATTCCTCCCCTTTGCTTTGTGCTGCTGAGTTTTCCCACAGATAGTTAATCAGTGGAGCAGGTGGCTGGCAAATGCCAGGAGGTGTGTCCCAGGCATGGTGATGCTTTCGCTCTGGGATCTTTTCCAATTTCCAAACAGTTACATATTTTAGAGCACAGGCTCTTATCTTTGAGCCATAAGACTGATCTGCGTGTGTGAAACATGGGAAATATGAGAAATTGATTCCAGTTCATTGCTAGGCACACATTTCTCTGCGAATCGTTTTTCACAAGCCAATAGCATCCCCGGCTGGACATTTGGTAGTTTGGTGAACATTGCTAAACATGAGCCTGTCATTGCAGATCACTGATAGGCACGAATTTCTCTTTGAACTATCCGCCAAACATTATTCGGATGCACTCTTAGCCATTTGTCTGGGCTCCTTTCGTGAAAATAGCTACCAATGACCAATTCGCGCATAGCTCTGCGAGCGACGAATGTCTAATGGAATCGTCCTCCAACTGTAATTCTGATGCTCTGCTGGCCATTTGGAAGAGATAGGTTGTGAAAACAGGGAAACATGAGAAATTCATTGCGGATTATCGGTAGGCACGAATTTCTCCTGGTAAGATCCTATAATTGCTATTCGGATGCACTGGTGGCAATCTGACAGATCTACGGTTTGAAAGCAGCTAAAAATGAGAAATTCATTCCACATCTTTGGGAAGCACGAATTACTGCTGTTACTGCTATTTGGACGCAAAGCTAGCAATCTGACCGAGATAGACTGTGAAAACAGCTAAACATAACCAATTCTTTCCAAATCTCTCGTAGGCAGTAATTTCTCCTGGAACCAGTCTACAAATGATATTCGCTTCCACTGCTGGGCTTCTGGCAGAGATCCGTTCGTGACAATAGATCCACATGAGATATTCATTCCAGATGAAAGCTAGGCATTTCCTAATAGCTAATGATGAATTATTAAGCCCGCATCAGTGCTAGACAGGAATTTCCCCTAGAACCAACCTACAAATGCTTTTCGAAAGCACTGGTGGTTTTTTTGGCAGAGCTCCTTATGTGACAATTGCAAAAAAAAAAAAAGAAATTCAGTGCAGATCACTGCTAAGCAGGACTTTCTCCTTGAAGCAGCCTACAAATGCTATTCGGCTTCGTTGCTGGCCTTAAGACTGATCTGCGTGTGTGAAAATTGATAACTATTCACTCTAATTGAAGCCTAGGCAAGGATCTCTCTTAGAATCCTCTTTCAGAAGCCAATAGCATCCTCTGCTGGACAATCCTTTCGTCAACATTGCAAAAAAGGAGAAGTTCAGTGCAGATCACTGGTAGGCACCACTTTCTCCTGGACTCAACTAATAAATGCTATTCCGATGCACTGCTGGCCAATTAGCTGAGATCCGTTTGTGAAAAGAGCTAAATATGAGAAATTCATTCCAGATGAAAGCTGGGCACTGCAAAGTAGCTAATGATGAGTTATTAAACCCATATCAGTGCTAGACAGGAATTTCCCCTAGAACCAACCTCCAAATGCTTTTGGAAAGCACTGGTGGCTATTTGGCAGAGCTACTTTCGTGAAAATTGCTATAAAGGAGACGTTCAGTGCAGATCACTGCTAGGCAGGACTTTCTCCTTGAAGCAGCCTACAAATGCTATTCGGCTGCGTTGCTGGCCTTAAGACTGATCTGGTTGTGTGAAAATTGATAACTATGAGAAATTCACTCCAGTTGATACCTAGGCAAGGATCTCTCATAGAATCCTCTTTCAGAAGCCAATAGCATCCTCTGCTGGACAGTCCTTTCGTCAACTTTGCAAAAGATGAGACGTTCAGTGCAGATCACTGGTAGGTACCACTTTCTCCTGGATTCCAATTACACATGCCATTCCGAAGCATTGCTGGCCAATTTGCTGAGATCCGTTAGTGAAAAGAGATAAACATGAGAAATTCATTCATTCCAGATGAACCCTAGGCACTTTAAAGCAGCTAGTGATGAGTTATTAAGCCCGCATCAGTGCTAGACAGGAATTTCCCCTGGAACCATCTTACAAATGCTTTTCGAAAGCACTGGTGTTTTTTTGGCAGAGCTCCTTTTGTGACAATTGCAAAAAAAAGAAATTCAGTGCAGATCACTGCTAAGCAGGACTTTCTCCTTGAAGCAGCCTACAAATGCTATTCGGCTGCGTTGCTGGCCTTAAGACTGATCTGCGTGTGTGAAAATTGATAACTATGAGAAATTCACTCCAGTTGATGCCTAGGCAAGGATCTCTCTTGGAATCCTCTTTCAGAAGCCAATAGCATCCTCTGCTGGACAGTCCTTTCGTCAACATTGCAAAAAAGGAGACGTTCAGTGCAGATCACTGCTAGGCACCACTTTCTCCTGGACTCAACTTGCAAATGCTATTCCGATGCATTCCTGGCCAATTGGCAGAGATCCGTTAGTGAAAAACATCTAAACCTGAGAAAATCATTCATTCCTGATGAAACCTCGGCACTGCAAAGTAGCTAATGATGAGTTATTAAGCTCACATCAGTGCTAAACAGGAATTTCCCCTAGAACCAACCTCCAAATGGTTTTGGAAAGCACTGTTGGTTATTTGGCAGAGTTCCTTTCGAGAAAATTGCTAAAAAGGAGAGGTTCACTGCAGATCCCTGCTAGGCAGGACTTTCTCTTTGAAGCAGCCTACAAATGCTATTCGGCTGAATTGCTGCCCAAAAGACTGATCTGCGCGTGTGAAAATGGCTAAATATGAGAAATTCATTCCAGTTCATTGTTAGGCACAGATTTCTCGGAGACTCCTCTTTCACAAGCCAATAGCATCCCCTGCTGGACATTTGGTAGAGTTTCCTTTCGTGAACATTGCTAAACATGTGCTTAATAATTCATCATTAGCTAGTTTCAAGTGCCTGGCTTTCATCTGGAATGAAGATCTCATGTTGCTCTATTGTCACGAACGGATCTCTGCCAGAATCCCAGCAGTGGAAGCGAATATCATTTATAGACTGGTTCCAGGAGAAATTACTGCCTACGAGAGATTTGGAAAGTCTTGCTCATGTATAGCTGTTTTCACAGCGTATCTCGGTCAAATTGCTCGCTTTGCGTCCAAATAGCAATTTTAAATATATGAAATATAAATATCTCATGTTTCTCTGTTTTTCTCTGCAATATCTTTGCATCCAGATATTAATTTTAGGGTGGAAACAGCAGTAATTCGTGATTCCCAAAGATATGGAGTGAACTTCTCATGTTTAGCTGCTTTCAAACCGAAGCTCTGTCAATTTGCCAGCAGTGCATCCGAATAGCGATTTTAGGATCCAGCAGGAGAAATTCTTTCCTACCAATAATCCGCAATGAATATCTCATGTTTCTCTGTTTTCACAACCTATCTCTTACAAATGGCAGCAGAGTATCAAAATTACAGATGGAGGACGATTCCATTAGACATTCGTCCCTCTCAGAGCTAAGGCGTGAATTGGTCATTTTTAGCTATTTTCACGAAAGGATCTCAGACAAATGGCTAATAGTGCGTCCGAATACTGTTTGGAGGATAGTTCAAGGAGAAATTCGTGCCTATCAGAGGATTGTAAAAGACAAGTCGCATGGACAGATGTGCCAAGCAATGATCCAATAATATGAGAATGAATGTCTCATATTTACCCATTTGCACACGCGCAGTCTTTTGGAAAGCAATTCAGCCGAATAGCATTTGTAGGCTACTTCAAGGAGAAAGTCCTGCGTAGCAGTGATCTGCACGGAACGTCTCCTTTATAGCAATTGTCACGAAACGAGCTCTGCCAAAAAACCACCAGTGATTTCGAAATGGATTTGGAGGTTGGTTCTAAGGGAAATTCCTGTCTAGCACTGATGCGGGCTTAATAATTCATCATTAGCTAGTTTCAAGTGCCTAGCTTTCATCTGGTATGAATATCTCATGTTGCTCTATTGTCACGAACGGATCTCTGCCAGAAGCCCAGCAGTGGAAGCGAAATATCATTTATAGACTGGTTCCAGGAGAAATTACTTCTTACGAGAGATTTGGAAAGTATTGCTCATGTATAGCTGTTTTCACAGCCAATCTCGGTCAGATTGCTAGCTTTGCGTCCAGATGGCAATTTTAGGGCGGTCACAGCAATAATTTGTGCTCACCAAAGATGTGGAATGAACTTCTCATGTTTAGCTGCTTTCAAACCGTAGATCTGTCAGATTGCCATCAGTGCATCCAAATAGCAATTTGCCTACCAATAATCCGCATTGAATATCTCATGTTTCTCTGTTTTCACAACCTCTTACAAATGGCAGCAGAGTATCAGAATTACAGTTGTAGGACGATTCCATTAGACATTCGTCCCTCGCAGAGCTAAGGCGCGAATTGGTCATTGGTAGCTATTTTCACGAAAAGAGCTCTGACAAATGGCTAACAGTACATTCGAATACTGTTTGGAGGATGGTTCAAGGAGAAATTCGTGCCTATCAGTGAACTGCAATGACTGACTCATGTTTAGCAATGTTCACGAAAGGAAACTATACCAAATGTCCAGCAAGGGATGCTATTGGCTTGTAAAAGACAAGTCGCATAGAAATGAGTGCCTAGCAATGAACTGGAATGAATGTCTCATATTTACCAATTTTCACACGCGTAGATCAGTCTTTTGGGCAGCAATTCAGCCGAATAGCATTTGTAGGCTGCTTTAAGGATAAAGTCCTGCCTAGCTGTGAACTGCACTGAACGTCTCCTTTATAGCAATTTTCACGAAAGGAGCTCTGCCAGAATACCACCAATGCTTTCGAAAAGCATTTGGAGGTTGGTTCTAGGGGAAATTCCTGTCTAGCACTGATGCAGGCATAATAATTCATCATTAGCTAGTTTCAAGTGTCTAACTTTCATATGGAATGAAGATCTCATGTTGCTCTACGAACGGATCTCTGCCAGAAGCCCAGCAGCGGAAGCGAATATCATTTGTACACTGTTTGCAAGAGAAATTACTGCCTACGAGAGATTTGGAAAGACTAACTCATGTATAGCTGTTTTCACAGCATATCTCGGTCAAATTGCTCGCTTTGCGTCCAAATAGCAATTTTAGGATGCTAGCAGGAGAAATTCGTGCCTACCAATAATCCGCAATGAATTTCTCATGTTTCGCTGTTTTCACAACCTATCTCTTCCAAATGGCCAGGAGAGCATGAGAATTCCAGTTGGAGGACGATTCCATTAGACATTCGTCGCTCGCAGAGCTATGCGCGAATTGGTCATTGGTAGCTATTTTCACGAAAGGAGCTCAGACAAATGGTTAACAGTGCATCCGAATAAAGTTTGGCGGATAGTTCAAGGAGAAATTCGTGCCTATCAGTGACGTGCAATGACTGACTCATGTTTAGCAATGTTCACGAAAGGAATCTCTACCAAATGTCCAGCAGGGGATGCTATTGGCTTGTGAAAGAGGAGTCTCCGAGAAATCTGTGCCTAACAATGAACTGGAATGAATTTCTCATATTTAGCCATTTTCACACGCGCAGATCAGTCTTTTGGCCAGCAATTCAGCCGAATAGCATTTGTAGGCTGCTTCAAAGAGAAAGTCCTGCCTAGCAGTGATCTGCACTGAACCTCTCCTTTATAGCAATTTTCACGAAAGGAGCTCTGCCAAATAGCCACCAGTGCTTTCCAAAAGCATTTGGAGGTTGGTTCTAGGGGAAATTCCTGTCTAGCACTGATGCGGGCTTAATAATTCATCATTCACTAACGGATCTCAGCCAATTGGCAATGTTGACGAAAGGATTGTCCAGCAGAGGATGTTATTGGCTTCTGAAATAGGATTCTAAGAGAGATCCTTACCTAGGCATCAACTGGAGTGAATTTCTCATAGTTATAAATTTTCATACACCCAGATCAGTCTTAAGTCAGCAACTCAGCCGAAAAGAATTTGTAGGCTGCTTCAAGGAGAAAGTCCTGCCTAGCCGTTATCTGCACTGAACCTCTCCTTTATAGCAATTTTCACGAAAGGAGCTCTGCCAAATAGCCACCAGTGCTTTCCAAAAGCACTTGGAGGTTCGTTCTAGGGGAAATTCTTGTCTAGCACTGATGTGGGCTTAATAACTCATCATTAGTTAATTTGAAGTGCCTAGCTTTCATCTGGAATGAATGAATTTCTCACGTTTATCTCTTTTCACAAACGGATCTCAGCCAATTGGCCAGCAATGCATCGGAATAGCATGTGTAATTGGAATCCAGGAGAAAGTGGTGCCTAACAATGATCTGCACTGAACTTCTCCTTTTTTGTAATGTTGACGAAAGGATTGTCCAGCAGAGGCTTCTGAAAGAGGATTCTTTGAGAGATCCTTGCTTAGGCATCAACTGGCGTGAATTTCTCATAGTTATCAATTTTCACACACGCAGATCAATCTCAAGGCCAACAACGTAGCTGAAGAGCATTTGTAGGCTGCTTCAATGAGAAAGTCCTGCGTAGCAGTCATCTGCACTGAGCGTCTCCTTTATAGCAATTCTCACGAAGGATCTCTACCAAAAAACCACCCGTGCTTTCCAAAAGCAGTTGGAGGCTGGTTCTAGGGGAAATTCCTGTCTAGCACTGATGCGGGCTTAATAATTCATCATTAGCTAGTTTCAAGTGTCTAGCTTTCATCTGGAATGAATATCTCATGTTGCTCTATTGTCACGAACGGAACTCTGCCAGAAGCCCAGCAGTGGAAGCGAATATCATTTGTACACTGGTTGCAGGAGTAATTACTGCCTATGAGAGATTTGGAAAGACTAGCTCATGTATAGCTGTTTTCACAGCGTATCTCGGTCGAATTGCTCGATTTGCGTCCAAATAGCAATTTTAGGATCCTAGCACGAGAAATTCGTGCCTACCAATATTCCGCAATGAATTTCTCATGTTTCCCAGTTTTCATAACCTATCTCTTCCAAATGGCCAGCAGAGCATCAGAATTCCAGTTGGAGGACGATTGCATTAGACATTCGTCGCTCGCAGAGCTATGCGCGAATTGGTCATTGGTAGCTATTTTAACGAAAGGAGCTCAGACAAATGCTTAACAGTGCATCCGAATAATGTTTAGCGGATAGTTCAAGGAGAAATTCGTGCCTATCAGTGATCTGCAATGACAGGCTCATATTTAGCAATGTTCACCAAAGGAAATTACCAAATGTCCAGCCGGGGATGCTATTGGCTTGTGAAAAAAGATTCGCAGAGAAATCTGTGCCTAGCAATGAACTGGAATCAATTTCTCATGTTTCCCATGTTTCACACACGCAGATCAGTCTTATGGCTCAAAGATAAGAGCCTGTGCTCTAAAATATGTAACTGTTTGGAAATTGGAAAAGATCCCAGAGCGAAAGCATCACCATGCCTGGGACACACCTCCTGGCATTTGCCAGCCACCTGCTTAACTATCTGTGGGAAACAGATTAACTATCTGTGGGAAAACTCAGCAGCACAAAGCAAAGGGGAGGAATCAGAACCCCCTCCATACATTTCTTTGCATGACAGGCCAAATTTGAGCACCCACAGAGATAATAAAGGAGCATCACAAGGATTAATTGCCCCAGGGGAGCAAGCACAGCACATGGCTCCAATCAAAACACAGCTAAGGAGATTCAGAAATGTTAATGTGGAGGGTCAACTTTAAGGGGACTGAGAACAGAAACAACTGAAATCTACCATCCCTTCACCCCAGGAAAAACAGGCACTTCTGTCTGATTTACCCAAACTCAAGTGTGATAACAATACTGAGTTCTGGGATAAGCTGGATGGCCTGACTAAAATACATGGCCTCCATAGGAAAGATGTTCACATCCTGGTCAAGTGCAAGTGCCCCAGGGATGTGTGGGAGAACCTAGATAATAGATGGAAGACAGGGCGCTGGGCTGAAGATCATAACCCCAACCCAGCGGGAGGGGATCAGGCTGGAATGCATTCTGAGATTATTCAGGTCTGGAGAATATAACATCCTGAGACCATGATGTATTCCTTCAAATCCTAAAGGAAGGGCTGTCTGCAGATCACCAAGCAGTCCTGGCATAAGGCATCTCAGTGAGAGAGACATACTCGGCAGTAATGAAATGGGCCACAGAAGTAGAAAAAAAAAAGAGGACGGTAGCAAGGAAATTGTAGTGGTTCATGCAGTCAGAATCACTACATGCTTCACTTGCAATAAGCCTGGACATCTGGCACGTGACTGTAAAAATAAAAATAAAATCAAAACATGCAGTAATTGTAAAAGGAGCTCGGGGGAGTAATCAAACCCAGAGCTACCTGCATTGAATGGGCCGAAGGATCCAAACAGGAAAGATCATCTCAAAATATAGCCATAATTTCTAGTAATAAAGGTTTAGCTAGTTTCTCTTTTAAGCGTTTTAATTTACTTTTTATTTCACCAGACCCCCTCTCTTTGGTTCGAACACAACAGTAATGTTTATGAGAGGTGGAGTGGAGGCATGAGATGTGAGCGTTAGAGCAGTGGTGGGAGCTGCGGGGGGCCGTGCCTGCGGATGTCAGCAAAATGTCTTGCGGCCCGCAATCAGATTACTCTGATGGGCTGCATTGTTGCTCACCACTGCATTAGCGGTTATGGGTTTAAAGGCACTAGATGTGATGCATGACACTATAACACCTCATGCCAATGCCACAGGCCTCACTGAATGTTTATAAATCCATAGTTGGAAGCCAGACCAATTCACCTGTGTATTAGTACAGATCCAAGTGATTGGTAAATGTATGAGAGTGTATTTGATGTTTAAACTTCATGAAAACTAGTGGGATGTTGCATGCATTGTTTTCACTTATCTGTATCCCGTTATAATGTAATAGCAAACATCCACAGTGTATATCCCTGTAACTAAATAACCCAGCAAAGGAAAAAGAAGCCTTGTGGAATCCAAATGAAGAACTTTGACAGAAAAGTGCTAATTTTAAGGCAAGTGATCATTGTGTGTGGTGATCAGAGGGGAAAAACGCTAAGTGCATTCCTCACTCTCCGTAATCAAAGGTAGAGCCGATGTGGGTAGTGACCCTGTGAGTTTGCTTGCTGTGAGAAGAAGCTATAAGTATGGAGTTAGGGAAAGTTCTTCAACTCTGAGCTGTTTGTATTCTAAAAGGTGGAATAACCAGAGTTAATCTGAGTAGAACCTGAGATCTTTTTGGGAAACTGGCTGGTTATTACATCTCTGCCCATTTGAAATTATAGACTGTAATTCACCTGTTATTATATTTTACCTGCTTTAACCTCTCAATAACTCATTTCAATTTCTTTGCTAATAAAAGTTTATTATAGAATTGGCTGTCGGCATTGTCTTTGGTGTAAGATCTAGGATACCATTTGATCTGCGTGAGTGACTGGCCTCTTGGGAGTGGGAGTAACCTAAAATATTTGTGATTTTTGGATTAAGTGACTGTTTTATCACAAAGTCCAGTTTGTCTGGGTGGCAAGATAGGCTGGAGAGTCCAAGGGGACTGTCTGTGACTCCATGGCATGACTGGTATAGTAATCCAGGAGTTCACATTTGTTATTGGTTTGGTGAAATCTAATTATAGAACACAACCACCAGCGTCGGGTGTCTGACCTGTTTTCTGGCAGTCTGCCCTGAGGTAGCATTCACAGTCGTGAGCCACTCCAGACAGCATGACACTATACAATAATTTTTTTATAAGAGAAAGAAAATTAATACCTTGTTGCTGCTTCAGTGTGATGATAAATAAAATGAAAAAAATTAACTGTTTTTCAGATAGCTCTGATTATCAGGTAACTCTGTGTACCTGTGTGTGTGTGTGTGTGTGTGCATGTGTTCAGTGATTGTTAATGTCTTTTGTGTATGTTGCTAAATGTGCCAAATAAGTTATTAATGCAAAATATTTACTGCTAAAACTTAAGAATAAAATTTTGTTTGTAGCTATTGTCTCTCAAATACTAAAATGTAAGTTTCCCAACTACTCCAGTGCTGTTTTTATTTTACTTAGTACACATAACTTTAATTAATCCACATTACCAAAAAGTGCATAGTTTGAGGAAAGAGGAATAAAAAGGTAGCTTAAACTAGGCCTGCATTTTCTCTCACGAATGGGCCTATTAATGAATTTTCACAATTAGATTTCCTTTGAGTGTGGTGCTGTGTGTGCTTTATATGAAACAATGTTGAAAAACAAGTGTGTGTGAGAAAAACACATCTATAAAACATTCAAAGTAGTTGTATATTAAATATTTAAAGGGGTTATCAATAAATAGTGAACAGGCTGGCTTGAACATACTTATTTGGGGTTGGGCGTGCTGCATGTTTCCCTACTTTTTTTAAATGTATCTTTTTGTCAAAAACTTAACGAAAATTAAGAGGCCCCTAATACCTCTTAAGCCAATAGGTGCTAATTTCCAATAAATATAAAAGCTTAGGAAGAAATACATGATTTGAGTATATGGAATAAGGGAAATTGGAATAAAATTTAGGCATGTAATTCTATTAGGGCCAGTCCACCAGTTTTTAAAGACAAATGCTAAAAGAATTGTGGAGAAAGAGGACATTTATTCCTGGTTCAAATTAAGAAACAATTATTTGTTAATAATTAACTGCTGTTAATTATTGTTAATAATTGTTAATAATATTGTTAATAATTGTTAATTGTTTAACAGCAGTTAAACAATTAACTGCTGAATTTATGTAGGTATTGTAAAAAAATTGATAAAGACACCTACATACATGCTCACTGGAATTGGTATTTTATCTTTAATTTACAATTTAACATGCTCTGCTGAATAATTCCGTCAAAATCCATGGGGTTAGAAAATCCTTCTGACTGGTTTAGGAAAATGTGATGCAATTTACGGTTCAGTGAGGTGTGATTCCACAAAAAGTCATGTGGTTAAAGAATCCCTTCTGATTGGCTCACCAGTGATGGGTGGTTTGCTGCAAGATTCCAGAGCAGGGGGGTGCTGCCAGGGCCAGCTCTAGGCACCAGCAAACCAAGCACGTGCTTGGGACGGCACATTTTCAGAGGCGGTATTCTGGCCCTCTTATTTTTTTCTTGCTTTGGGCGGCAAAAGCCTAGAGCCGGCCCTGGCAGCAGCAGTGCATGGTGCGCAGGGGGCACCCTGGGGCCGCTGCAGTCCGCGCTGCGAGGGAGCAGTGCCCGCACCTTGTGGCTGGGCCAGGCAGGCTCCGAGCGGGGGACACTCAGGCTGGTGGCCGCTCCGTGCAGCACAGGGACTGGGCGAAGCAGCCTGCGGACAGGACGGTCAGAAGCAGCAGAAGCAGTGGGGCCATATAGGGTGGGGTGCTGCCGTGTGGGCCCTCGTCCTGCTCTCCAGGGTTCCTCTCCCTCTGGGGCTACCCTGCCCCGGCTCCTCAGCCCCCTGCCGGGGCAGTCCCTTGGCTCTGCCTTCCCAAGTCCCGTTCGGATCTGGAGGCAGGAGCCCTGGCTGGAGGGACTCTGGGCTGAGGCATGGCCCGGGAGCCCCAATGCTTACCCGACCCTGCCAGTGCCGGATTGGCTGGAGGTGAGGGGGGAGCGGATGGAGTCAGCACTGGTTGGGGGAGCCCAGACCTGGGGGTGTGGGTGGGGTGGGGTGGGGTGGGGTGGGGGGGAAAAGCCCAGGGCTGGGGCAGCAGAGGGTGCAGGTGGGGGAGGGCACTGGTGTGGGGGGGTGAGAGCCCAAGGCTGGGGTGGAGGGCAGCCAAAATTTTTTTTGCTTGGAGTAGCAAAAAGCCTAGAGACAGCCCTGCCCCCGATCACCGTGAGTTTTCAAAGATAATCGCCAAGGGCTCTGCAATCACATCCACCAACTCCTTTAGCACCCTTGGCCTGCTAAACTCAGGATTGTGAGGTCAATCCTTGATGGGGCCTTTTAGGGATCTGGGGCAAAAATCTGCCTGGGGATTGGTCCTGCTTTGAGCAGGGGTTTGGACTAGATGACCTTCTGAGGTCTCTTCCAACCCTGATATCCTATGATTGAAGTTCCCCCATGAGAACCAGGGCCTGTGATCTAGTAACTTCAATTAGCTGCCAGAAGAAAGTCTTGTCCCTTTGGTCTGGTAGTCTATAGCAGACTCCCACCATGACATCACCCTTGTTGCTCACTCTTCTAAACTTAATCCAGAGACTCTCAGGTTTTTCTGCACTTTCATACTGGAGCTCTGAGCAGTCATACTGCTCTCTTACATACAATGCAATTCCCCCACCTTTTCTGCCCTGCCTGTCCTTCCTGAACAGTTTATATCCATCCATGTCAGTACTCCAGTCATGTGAGTTATCCCACCAAGTCTCTGTTATTCCAATCACATCATACTTCCTTGACTGTGCCAGGACTTCCAGTTCTCCCTGCTTGTTTCCCATGCTTCTTGCATTTGTGTATAGGCACTTAAGATAACTCACTGATTGTCCCGCTTTCTCAGTATGAGGCAGGAGTCCTCCCCTCTTGCACTCTCCTGCTCGTGCTTCCTCCTGGTATCCCACTTCCCCACTTACCTCAGGGCTTTGGTCTCCTTCCCCCAGTGAACCTAGTTTAAAGCCCTCCTCACTAGGTTAGCCAGCCTGCTTGTGAAGATGCTCTTCCCTCTCTTCGTTAGGTGCAGCCCGTCTCTGCCTAGCAATCCTTCTTCTTGGAACACCATCCCATGGTCCTCTTCACATGGGGTAGAGGTGGACCGGGTGATAAACTCATATACTGGCCAGATTTGATCAAAGTAGGACAGTACTGCTCTGGTGTCCTAGGCTCAGATGCTGGTGGTTAGAGAGCCTGCATGAGACTGTACCTGGATGTGTCCCTACTTGCTTGCATGCTGGTGAAAGTTCAAGTCTGAAGGGCTTTGCAACTTGTCATAGCAGCACACTGTGAGAGGGAGCCCAGGCTGGTGGGTCAGAGGGCTCAGTGGTACCGCAGTTCCAGGTGGCACCCCGGGGGGAACCCATCACAAATATACTTTTGCAAATTATTATTTTTAAGCTTTTCAACTCAGCCTAATCAAAATGGGGTTTTGCTGGAAACTGACAGAAAGCATTTAGAAGAAGATAATACCAAGCTCTTATATCAGGCATTTCAACAGTAGATCTCAAAATATTTTACAAAGGAGGGCTGTATCTGTGATGCTGTGTATCTCAGAGGAACACCCTGCACCCCCATGTTCATCCTTATAATATGATTGTGTGGTATCCAATGCAAAGTTTGTCATGTCGGGTGTCTTCAGAAGGCATAACATGATGCACTGAGCATGTTTCTTATACTGATGTTATAGTAGCAGGCATAACTGGACTCTGCAAGATGGAGGTTCCTAGGACTGTGTCTGGGACTGGAGTTATTGGCTAGTGTCAATCGGTTGCACAATCCAAGGAGCAGCTTACATGCTTGAGGCTGTGCAGGAATAACCCGGGAGTGGGGGTTCTCACAGCAGAGCAGGGTAAGGCTGGCTCCCAGAGTTGAGGATTGGAGTGACCTAGCAGATCACACCATGGGAATGTCACAGTGGCACAGTGCTCAGGGTGTATGTACAGCTTGTTATTCCAAGTGGAGTTCACACTTTAAGCACTGATATTTATGATTTTAAGTGAGTCTTAAGTGCAGTGGCTAATGTTAGGCCTGAATAAAGATGTAGCACAAAACCAGTTATGCCAACCTGACTAAAATCAGGCTAGCAGAGGTTTCTGGGATAACCCAGAGTGAAATACTGACAGGCACCATTGTCTCACAAAGCCCTGGGAAAGAGCAAGATAAGTGAGGGGGCTGGTGCCAGCTGTGTTGTGTTAAGACACAGTGTTTGAAGGACCGATAAGAAACACAAGCATCTCACAGTTCTGACTAACTCCCTGGTTTAGTGTTCGGTGTGTTTTTAACTCCCTCACATTCCTAACCTTTGGCGCTTGTTGAGATATTAATAATATAATGCTGTAGAGACTAGGCATGCGTATATATTAAAAGGTGTCTAATTTCTAGTTGTTAGACAAAGGGGGTGGATTGCTTAAGTAAATGATTTATGACGTAATAAAACTGTCTATATAAGCTATACTAAGCTATAAAGGGGGGGCTGGTTCTTTTCGGATACGAGCTGTTCTTTACTGATACGTGCACTTATCAATAAAGAACTTTTGATCGGACCTTGCTGGTGTTGCCTGGTCTCTCTGCGGTCAGACAACGAACTTCGCTGTTGGGGTTCGAGTCCCCGACACTAAGAACAGTCAAGAGGACATCATCGTTTTGTTATTTTCTCTTTGTTTATTTTGGGAAAGGGAAGTAGGAACAGAAAAGCAGGAAAATGAGTAAAAGCAGTGAAGTGATTGTGAAGTTGGAGCTCTTTAGGCTGCAGTTTGCAGAAAAGGAGAAGGAGCACCAGAGATTATTGCAAGTGAAAAAACTGGAGATAAAAGAAAAAGAGAGAGAGAGAGCAAGAAGAAACAGAAAAAGAGAGAGAGAAAGCACCACCTGGACCCGATAGAGAAGCAGAATGAGAGGTCCCCACCACAACGACTCCCATCACGCCAAAAATCCACAAGTGGGAACACACATGTCCAGGGCCAGCTCTGGCTTTTTTGCAGCCCAAAGCAAAAAAAAAAAAAAATGGGGGGGGGGTCCGCCGGAGCAGCAAAGCAGGGAAAAAAAAAAAAACAACACAGCACGGCCAGAGCGGCAAACCGGGGGGGGGGGAACAAAAAAACAGCGTGTCTGGAACGGCAAAGTGGGGGGGGAGGGGTCAAAAATGCAGCAAAGCCGGAGCAGCAAAGCAGGGGGAAACAACAACAACAACAACAACAACAAAAACCACGGTGCGGCCGGAGCGGTAAAGCAGGGGGGGTGAGACAAAAAATGGCGCGGCTGGAACGGCAAAGCAGGGGGGAAAAAAGAAACCTGCAGCACAGCCGGAGCGGTAAAGCAGGGGGGGGGGGAACAAAAAACACTGCACGGCTGGAGCAGCAAAGCAGGTGAAAAAAACAACAACCTGCGGAGTGGCTGGAGCGGCAAAGCGAGGTGTGTGGGGGGAACGGCACGGCCGGCAAAGCAGGGGAGAAAACAAAACAAAACAAAACCCTACAGGGCGGCCAGAGCCAGGGGACTCCCTGTGCTGCAGTGCGCGCCTGGTCTAATGGGGAGGGAGCGGGGGGCAGAGAGAGAAGGGGGCGGCCAGGGCTTCAGCGGGGTGCTCACCCCGCGGCCCTGATCGCCACGCCGCCTGCTGGGAGGGCTTCTTGCTGCTCCGGTCGGTGGGGAGGGAAGGAGTTTGCTGAGTTTGCTGCAGGGCGCTCCCCTCCTCCGCACTGCCGCCCGCTACAGGAGAGAGAGAGAGATGGAAAATGAGTGACATGGCCCAATTTCATCATTGTATTGACACGGATCCCTATCCCCATCTCCACCAGCCCCACTGACTGCCCCTGGGAGGGGTGTGGCCAAGTCTGATGACTTAAGGATCAGTCTCATGGCATTTGATGTTCTACATAAAGCCCCCAGTCTGAGGGTCGGGGGTTCAGTTAGAATCTCGGCTTTCATTAAAAAAAAAAGGTAATATTATAACCATCATGTTTGGGGAGAAAGGCCCGAAAATGTGACCCAAGGCCCACAAAGCTATGAGTTTGTGAAACTATTTGTTAGCCTCCTCCAGAGAGTGCAGCCATGTGGAGGCAAGAGAACATCATGTCAGTATTTGGCTTTGGTATATGGTTTTGAGCTGATATTTGGCAGGAATTCTAGATTGATGTCCAGTTTTTAAATACTTTTTATATGCCATGCATTGACCTAAATTGGTACTCTTGGGATTCCGATTATAGAAGCAATGATGTATTCAAATGTGGGATATATCTGTGATTGTATCTTTCTGCTGGAAGAATATATCAAAAAGGGGGGGGGAAATCACTAAAACACCCATTTTTCAACAGCATACCATAAACTTTCCAGAAGTACAAATTGTACAATCTATATACCAAACAGTTCATCACTGACTAAAGATTTTAACCCAAGTTTTGTTTCATTAAAACTCATTCAAAACACACAATATTCACCATTCTTTCCACTGTCAAAGCATGAATGTCTTTAACACAACCCTCACTATGGTATAACTACTGCTGCACCCCAATCCAGACAGATTCCAGCCTCTAGTTATGTTTTGCTTTTATGCCCAATGGTGTAAGTTCTGTACACTGACAAGACATAAGACTTCCCACTGTATAGGGTGGGAAGATGGAATTTGATGCTAACACCCAGTGCTTGGGGGGTTCCTGGGTTCCATTCCCAGCTGTTCCACTGACTCTGTGTGAGCTTTGGTAAGTCCCCTCCTGCCCCTCTAAAGCCAGGGCAAATAATATTTCTGTGCTTCATAAAGGCGTTAACAACCAGCACAAATCTAAACTCAGACATGGAAATGAAAACAAACCAGTGTGTGCACAGGCCCAATGTCTGACTCTACAATAACAAAGCAGCATGGGCAGCACCCAAAAGACAACCATAAACTAAACAAGTCATGTACAGAAGAAATAACATTATTGCAAGACCAAAAATATTAAAACAGTACTGACACCCAGAATTGGACACAGTCCAGTTTCAAGGAGAGGGTGGGACAACAACCTCACATACCACACTCTTGTTAATACTTCCCAGAATGACAGTAGCATTTGTTGTGACTGCGTCACATTGTTGACTCACATTCAATTTGTGATCCACTGTGATGCTCTTGGTACAACAGATTGGAAATCCAGCACTTTAACCGCTTGGTCACTTTATCAGCCAAAAGGGCCTCTTTCCACCAGCTGTGCTTGGTCAGCCAACGGCAGGCACCCAGGCCAGGCACCCAAGACAGGGTAGAGCAGACATAGCAGAGGAGGTCTGCAAAGAGACCAGTGGTGTAGAGGTTTCGTGCTTAATTCTCATTATTTTAAACTGGGTTTGAGTCCTACCTGGTGTAGGAAGTGCTGTGGCACCCAATTTGTGGGTCTTCTTTTGGTGACCGTATGGCTTTGTTGGGTGAAGGGGTGCAGAAGAATGACCAAGCAGCTGCCTCCACAAAAAGAAGTGACAGCCCACAACCAACGGGGACAGCAGCACATAATAGATTAGTAGTCTAGAGCCTTAACCACTCAGCGATCTTGCATGATCTGGCTATGGGCTTGGTATGCCTGCAGGCCAGCCCTATGTTTCCTTCTATACAGTCACCTGGGTGCCTGGTCTCAGCTGACAAAATGACAACTCATGGGAAAGATACTCCAGTAGATAAGATGGTGGCTGAGGAGCTAATGGTTGATCCTTTGTATTAGACATGGGTGAGTTTGAATCCCACCTCTGTTGCTAGCCAGCCTTTCCTTTGGCAGTGGTGGCCACTGGCTCTTTCCTCTTCAGGCCTTCGCTACCCCAGCATCCCTTACCAGAAAAATAAAAATTGTTGTACCCGTGTAGGTCTCAGGATAGCAGAGTCGTGTAGCTGAAAAGTGTCTCTCTCACCAGCAGAAGTTGGTCCAACAGAAGGTTTGACCTCACCCATGTTGTCTGTTTGATAAAAAACAGACACACCCAACAAACCTGGTCCCCCCAGTCCCTGGGCCAGCTGGACTCCAGATCGGCTCACAAAGGTGAGAATTTTGCCTGGTGTCTCTCCAGTGCTGGCAACTCAGCAGGCAGAGCCCGTCTCTTCCCCACGCTCGCTCGGGCGTCTGGCCACAGCTGAGCAATGCCAGTGTAACTCCCGTGTTTGCATTTCAGGGCGCAGTGACGTCACTGGGGAGCAAACAGTCAGGGGCTACGTGGCCCTTTGCTCTGTGGGCTGGAGACTTGCTGGAGCCTGGTGGGGCCCTGCTGGGACGGGCCAAACCCGCTAGCCCTGGGTGTGGCGAGCTTGGGGGATGGGCCGGAGCAACCTGCAGCGACTTGGGAACTGCCTGTGGGGGGAGGGGCCTGGCGAGCAGAGTCAGTGATGGGACCTTCAAGGGGGGGAACAGCCAACTGCCACCTGGGGGGGATGGGGGAGCCCAACTGTCACCTGGGGGAGGATCTCAATAGCTGGGGGAGGGGTCAGGAAAAGCCCTCAGATAAGCGGAGGTCAGTGGGATGGAGGGAGGGGATGGGGGTTGGGCAGAAGGAAGGGAAGGTAGAAGTGAGGAGGGGGAGGAGAAGGGAAGGGGTGGAAATGGCAGGAGGAGAACAGGGGATGGAAACAGGATGAGGGGATGGGAGATTAGCAAGAGAAAAGCAGTGTATGTGGTGGGGGGAGCCCAGACAGGGCCTGGGGGAGCCGCCTTTTTTGTCTCTGACGACCCAGGGGTCTCCCATGAATGTAAGAGCATAATAAGTGTAGCGCCCTCTCTCCACCTGCTTACCTTCTGTAATGCCAATCTGCTTACAGGTTTTGATGGACAGGTCTGGGTTCTTCTGGATCCTGCCATTCACTCAGCAGGGTGTATCTTCTTTATTTTTTCCTATGAATTTATTTGGCGGTGCCTCCACCCCCCTCGCTCCTTCCCTCCAATCACAGGGTAACCCTACTTACTTACCAGATACACCTGTACCCCGATATAACGCTGTCCTCAGGAGCCAAAAAATCTTACCACATTATAGGTGAAACGGCATTATATCGAACTTGCTTTGATCCACCAGAGTGTGGAGCCCCGCCCCTCCTGAGCACTGTTTTACCGTGTTATATCCAAATTCATGTTATATTGGGTCACGTTATATCGTGGTAGAGGTTTAGTTGGAGACTTCCAAGAAATAACACAAATACATACAATATATTCAACACAATAATTATATTAAACAGGAGACAAATATACATAACAGGGTAAAACACTATTTTAGGGTCACCAGTGCCCATGCTGATAATACCCATGACATTCCCCAGTCACGGGACCTGATGTAGCAAATGTATGATTAGTGTCCCATTGGTTCGCATGCTTTGTTGGGGCCCTTGATGACCTATGAACACACAATTCTTTTCTGCAGTGTGTCTGACAAAGTGGGTATTCACCCACAAAAGCCTATGCTCCAATACATCTGTTAGTGTATAAGGAGCCACAGGACTCTTTGTTGCTTTTTACAGATCAAGACCAACACAGCAACCTTTCTGATATTTTCTGCAGTGGTTTAGCAGTGTGGCTGACTGGGTTCAGTACAACCCAATGGACTCACAAGTGGGAGAAGGTGGTAAATCCCTCCACAGGTTTAATATGCAGCAGGTTATAAAATCGCCAAACCCTCATTCCCTGGCTTGAGGACACAGTTCGGGGAGAAGGGTGTCCCCAAGACAAATTCTCTGACTGACTGACTGACTGACTGACTAAAAGATGACTCGGTCACTGCAGAGGGGCTGATCTCTGCTGGCAGGGATCCTCTTCAGGCAAGAGTCAGGCTGCTTTGGTCCCAGGATTTCCCCTCACCAAACTGGGCTGCAGGGCTCAAGGTGCAGGTTACACAACTATACTAACATCCAAACTGTTGTCTCCCAGCCCAGCATCCAGACACACACAGGCAGCAGCTCTGAACTAGCAGCCAGAAGAGAGCTGACCATGTGGTGACTGGTCTCACCTTGGGAGCTGGGAGGTGAACTCAGCCTGGCTGGGGAAGTTTCCCAGCAAAACTCTACAAACTGGTGTAACCCCTCTGCCCCTCTGAGTTGGCAGCAACAACGGCCGGGTTCAGTATCCAGGGGTTTTGTTTCAATAACACAATGCAAAACCAGCTTGAGCCCCCACACAGTGACCTGGGATAATTACATACCACCCCCCGGGTGCCTCTAGGAGGCAATACTTCCCCTCTCGCAAGCATGGAGTCTGGGTGTAGCAAAACCCTTTTAATAAAGGAGGGAAACAATGTGGCATTATGCTGGGGAAACACCACAACAGGATTCATAACACAAACCATGAGCAAAAGACCCACCCCCAAGTAAATTTGGCAGTATCTTTTTCCTCTCAGGATCTTAAGTCCAACCACCCAAAAGATCACCCCAAAGTCCCAAAAGTCTCTTGAGTCCAGCAACCTAAAAATCATCCAAAAGTCCAACAACCCAAAAGTCTCTGTCCCTGGTCAGTGCAGTCCCAGAGTTCAAAAGTTTATCTGCAGAGTTTTACACCCCCAGCCTGGGTGGAAATGGGGGGATGAGGAGGTGCACAGGGTGTAAAGGGGCACCGTATGTGGTCTGAGGCTGACTGCCCCACCTCTGCATGAGGTTCTCCTGCAGCTTTCACCACAAACTGCTCTGCTCTATCAGCCACTCCAGTTCACCAGCTGCCCATGAGCCGCTCCAGGTGCCCCCACAAACTGCTCAGCTCCATGCCACTCATTGTTCCGTGGGTATCTCACAAACTGCTCTGCTCTGCTCTGCCAGCCACTTAGCAATAGATCTTCAGGATTCCCCACTAGTTAACACAACACTCAGTGAGCTCAGCTCAGCTCAGCAGTTTTAGCTCTTTAATGATTTCAGCACTTAGTGATGTCTGCTTGCAGTAGGGGAGCCCCAGTGCTGGTACACCACTGTCCCAAAGTGAATCCAGCTCAGCACTCTGTAACTAGACTCTTAAGGGACTCAAAATTATCTCTGCTATTCAACAGTGGAGAGAAGGCATAGCCATGCCTCAAAGAAACCCATACCCTCAGTTACACATATCTTCCCCCAACCTCTCTCAATTCACTGGCTTTTGGAACCCATGTCCCTTGTCTAGTGAGTGCTACTCAGTTGATGGTGAGTCCCTCTGTCATAAAACAGTTCCACTGACCTTGATTCACATAATCAGG